>NC_084548.2:27562500-27800000 GCF_033978685.3 Nerophis lumbriciformis | reverse complement strand
AAGCTCGGCTTCTTCCTACTCCTTTTCGAACATGTTGAAAAGAGAAACTGGAAATTGTGATGTATCATGTTGTATGCATGCATGTTCCAAATAAACTCAAACTCAACTCAACTCAATAAAGTTCCCCCTGTGATTCCGCCAAAAACTACCCGGGTAGCCTTAGTTCTTCAGGAAGCTTTCGGAGTTCCTCCTATCTTGGTGGTACTTTTCCAAGCTACCAAGCTTTTTGGGTGCGGGCTGTGCTGTCGAACGCTGATTGGTTGAACACAGTCCCTTAAACTTATTTTTCAAACACACGACGCCATTGAAATACAAATCCTGTTTCCATATGAGTTGGGAAATTGTGTTAGATGTAAATATAAACGGAATACAATGATTTGCAAATCATTTTCAACCTATATTCAGTTTAATATGCTACAAAGACAACATATTTGATGTTCAAACTGATAAACATTTTTTTTTTTTTTGCAAATAATCATTAACTTTAGAATTTGATGCCAGCAACACATGACAAAGAAGTTGGGAAAGGTGGCAATAAATACTGATAAAGTTGAGGAATGCTCATCAAACACTTATTTGGAACATCCCACAGGTGAACAGGCAAATTGGGAACAGGTGGGTGCCATGATTGGGTATAAAAGTAGATTCCATGAAATGCTCAGTCATTCACAAACGAGGACAGGGCGAGGGTCACCACTTTGTCAACAAATGCGTGAACAAATTGTTGAACAGTTTAAGAAAAACCTTTCTCAACCAGCTATTGCAAGGAATTTAGGGATTTCACCATCTACGGTCCGTAATATCATCAAAGGGTTCAGAGAATCTGGAGAAATCACTGCACGTAAGCAGCTAAGCCCGTGACCTTTGATCCCTCAGGCTGTACTGCATCAACAAGCGACATCAGTGTGTAAAGGATATCACCACATGGGCTCAGGAACACTTCAGAAACCCACTGTCAGTAACTACAGTTGGTCGCTACATCTGTAAGTGCAAGTTAAAACTCTCCTATGCAAGGTAGAAAACCGTTTATCAACAACACCCAGAAACGCCGTCGGCTTCGCTGGGTCTGAGCTCATCTAAGATGAACTGATACAAAGTGGAAAAGTGTTCTGTGGTCTGATGAGTCCATATTTCAAAGTGTTTTTGGAAACTGTGGACGTCGTGTCCTCCCGACCAAAGAGGAAAAGAACCATCCGGATTGTTATAGGCGCAAAGTTGAAAAGCCAGCATCTGTGATGGTATGGGGGTGTATTAGTGCCCTAGACATGGGTAACTTACACATCTGTGAAGGCGCCATTAATGCTGAAAGGTACATACAGGTTTTGGAGCAACATATGTTGCCATCCAAGCAACGTTACCATGGACGCCCCTGCTTATTTCAGCAAGACAATGCCAAGCCACGTGTTACATAGACGTGGCTTCATAGTAAAAGAGTGCAGGTACTAGACTGGCCTGCCTGTAGTCCAAGCCTAAAATACCACAACGGAGACCCCCGGACTGTTGAACAACTTAAGCTGTACATCAAGCAAGAATGGGAAAGAATTCCACCTGAGAAGCTTAAAAAATGTGTCTCCTCAGTTCCCAAATGTTTACTGAGTGTTGTTAAAAGGAAAAGCCATGTAACACAGTGGTGAACATGCCCTTTCCCAACTACTTTGGCACGTGTTGCAGCCATGAAATTCTAAGTTAATTATTATTTGCAAAAAAAAAATAAAGTTTATGAGTTTGAACATCAAATATCTTGTCTTTGTAGTGCATTCAATTGAATATGGGTTGAAAAGGATTTGCAAATCATTGTATTCCGTTTATATTTACATCTAACACAATTTCCCAACTCATATGGAAACAGGGTTTGTATATGCAGCAACATGTTTGTTTCTTATTTCATATATATTTCTATTACAACAAACTTGACAATGGAAAGGAAGAAAAACTTTTGTGGGGCATTTTTGTGCTGAAAAATGCTGATCAGTGGAACTATTTTAGAGTGTTTTTACTCAGCCGTAGTCTTTTAAACTATATGCAATTTATTGTTGTTTATTTGTTTCTACAAACTTCACTTCGTTATGTGAAGCTACAAGAAGTGGACGGACTGTTTTAAAGGTATTTACGGAGGGGTACGAAGCCGGACTCGAAGCTGTGATCTCAGCTGCTTACTACTCGGACTTTGTTGGATAAATGATAAAAAAAGGAGGCGGCACACGACTGGAACGAAGGTAAATAATATCAGATATTAACTACTTACTCTATTACATGTTGTAAAAGTTGTCAGTGACACTCCATTTGTGTAGTTATTAGCGGCAACCCAAGTGAACAGAATGCTGATGCTAACAAGCTAATGCTAAAGCCGATGTGTTTATGTTGTCGGCGCGAGATAAACACTGACATTTATTATTTATATATTGTTATTTGCAGCTGAAATGGACCAAAAGGAATCACCTGACCCTCATGAATTCATCATTTACAGAGAGGACGACTTTCTGACTGTTGGATATTGCGGACAAAAGCCTGATTTCTTATGAACAATTCGGTACACTTTATTTTTTAAATCATATTGTTTTGTATATGATTGCTTTGTATTTCATTCACTTACTTTTTAGTAAAATAATTGTGACCTAAAATTGTCTGTTTATATACATGTTGTCAGTATAGAAATATAGTAAAACACTCCATACGTTCTCAGCCTGATTTGTGAAATGCGGTGGAAACACAAACCCAGAGCCGGCCCAAGGCATAAGCGTACTAAGCGCTTGCTTAGGGCCCCGCGGCCACCAGGGGGCCCCCAAAAGCAATTAACAAAAAATTCTCATTTTTTAATTTTTGCATGTACGAGTCTGACTGATGATTTCTAAATGATCAAAGATATATTATTGTACAAAAACACAAATTTAGATCAACGGAGTGCTGCTGCTGATCTAGGCCTAGTGATTCTTCCTGCCTCTCTTTAAATGTAAAGCTGACTCTGCTGCACCTGTGACGTTTGCCGTGCATTGCGTGCAATGCCAGTGCGCACTGGGCATCAAAAGCGCAGATAGAGGCAAAACAATGTCACAAAAAAGGACATATCCTTCAGGTGCAGAAAAAAGGAAGAAGAAGAAAGTGGAAGAGGAGAAAAAATGCCATGATAAAGGTATGTTTGCATGACTTGGTAATAAAAAGTTTATCAAAGAGATTTGTAGCTGTAATTACCTTTAGCTAGGTGACGTTAGCTAGCTAGCGCGGTGCTAGCAATATGTTTTTAGTATCAGGTTACTAGTGAGATATGTTGTTTGCACAAATTGTTTACAGCAGAGCACGGTAATTTATGTGAGTAAAACATACTTGCCAACCTTGAGACCTCCGATTTCGGGAGGTGGGGGGCGTGGTTGGGGGCGTGGCTAAGAGGGGAGGAGTATATTTACAGCTAGAATTCACCAAGTCAAGTATTTCATAAAAATAAATATATATATATATATATATATATATATATATATATATATATATATATATATATATATATATATATATATATATATATATATATATGTATAGTAAAATAAATATATATATATATATATATGATTAAATAAACATTTATTTATATATATATATATATATATATATATATATATATATATATATATATATATATATATATATATATATATATATATATATATATATAGCTAGAATTCACTGGAAGTGAAGTATTTTCTTTTATATATATATATATATATATATATATATATTATATATTTATCTATATATATATATATATATGTATATATATATATATATATATATATATATATACATATATATATATATATATATAAGTATATATATATATATATATATACATATATATATATATATATATATATATGTATACATATATATATATATATATATATATATATATATATATATATATATATATATATATATATATATATATATATATATATATATATATATATATATATATATATATAGGGACAGAGACAGCGCACAGTGCATGTGGATCACATGTTACCATGGCGAGAAAACATGGAGAGACTGGAATGTAATAGAGTGATCTACGTTTGTCTGTTGCCATCTCCTGGTGAATGTTGGCTATAGCGTACTGGGGTTACTTTTTGGTTGGCCAACGATTTACGTGGTGTTGCGCACCTGACGTCAAGTGTGTGAGTCTGTTCTGAAGTCTACAGTAAAGAGACGTACTTCATCCCCTCGCCTGTTTATTGCCCCCAACTCAATATATTACAACAACATTGCTCCATGCAGACCCTCCAGGTCCGCATGGAGCTGAAGGGGGCGTGGCCTCCAGGTCCGCCTGAATTTCGGGAGATTTTCGGGAGAAAATTTGTCCCGGGAGGTTTTCGGGAGAGGCGCTGAATTTCGGGAGTCTCCCGGAAAATCCGGGAGGGTTGGCAAGTATGGTTTAAAATAAACATTATTTTTTACATCAACTCGTAAGTTGTGTGAAACTTCCCCAGGAGCATTGTTGAAATACTTTGGAGGCACAGAATCAGCCCAGAGCCAGTCCACATCCTCAGGCTCAACTGTGAGTGATGAATCAGGTGAGGAAAAGACTGTCACCATACAGTATACATTTAATTTCTTAGTGTAAACATTACACCTGAAGGGAAATTAATATAGTCAAAGTGTGTCATTAATATGTGTGCCTATATGTATGTATTTCATCTTAGGTCCATCTCATCCTCTACAGTGCTCTCTCACACACCTCCATCCTCTGTGCCCACTGTCCCCTCCATGTCTGAAACCACAGCTGATTTATCTAGTAAGTTAACTGCAAAACACCCTTTATAATTGCTCATTGTACTGCAGAACATTCTGAGATTAATAATTATGTCCAACAGTGCAATTTAATGACCTTATAGGTCCTTCTTTTTTAGTCATTGTCTTTCTTTGGTCACTTCCTCAGCAACTTCCACCACAACGTCCCCTTCACACCATGGACCATCATCAGCTCCGCCAGTTGACCCAGCTGAGTGGCCTTCTTTCATCTCAGATTCAGACAGGACTGAGCAGATGATCAGAGGACCACTGTCTATTAAGGATAACTTTTCATTCCCCAAACGGCATGATGGCCGAAGTTTTCATTATCATTATACCTACAGACAGCTAGTCAATGGGGAAAAAGTCAAGCGTAGCTGGCTGACTTATTCAAGAAGTAAAGATGCAGTCTATTGCTTTTGCTGCAAATTATTTTCCAAAAAGTCCTTAAAAATGGCAGCCGAGGGACAGTGGGATTGGGTCAACATAGGTGCACTGCTGAAACAGCATGAAAACAGTGAAGATCATTGTAGCAACATGGTGAAATGGAAGGAATTTGCCTTGCGTCTTTCAAAGGGGAAAATTATTGATGAATTTAACTTCAGTAGACTGCGCTCTATTTGCACAAAGTAAATATTAAATATGAACAATTAACTAAAAATATAAACTAGTAATTAAAGACTAATATGTACACGACTGATGAGACAAGATGACACTTTTACTGTAAATACAAAGCTTTATCACTTGGACTGTTCAACCCCAGGCCACTCTTGTAGCTGAATGTTTTCTACATTTTAAGATTAGGAACCATATGTGGCACTCTGGACATCATTCGTTCATTCATTGGTATTATTTATGTTCTTAACTGGGCCACCCCCATATCTTTATAAATGACATGTCATTTGTAAAGACATGCCAGGCTGACAATAGGATAATGTAAACAACACTGCCAGAGCCGCAATGAGTTTATAGTAGGTGTGTGAATGATAAACAATCAATATTATTGGCAGAAATAGAGGGCCCCAAAATCTAATTTTGCTTAGGGCCCCATGGAGGCACAAACCACACACTTCTACAGGAACCTATAGATCCAAGAACCAAAGGTTCCAGAACCCAGATGTTCCAGGAAAAGGGCCTATTGTGGAGTTGATTGGTTCTTACACTCCAGAAATCTTTGGTGCTAAACTCGCATCTTATCGCCAGGTATTCATGCACCTGCACAAAATTAACAGTTCAAAATGCTAGCTCAGTAGCAGTGAACGATCTGAAGTGTTGGCTGAAGCAAGTATTCCAACACAAAGCAGCCAGCACTCGATCCAGAAACTTGAGGCTATTTTTCAGGACTGAAGAGGATTGCAGAAACACACAACGAGAACAACAACAGCACACAAAAATACTGGCCTTGCACAAATGTAATTTAATACACCGAGGTTCAGCCTTTAGGAATTCAGGACCACCTTTAAAAATGTTCAATTGCATTTTAAAGTTTTTTCTTTCTTCACAAGTGCAACATATTTAGGGCATTATACATTTTACAACTTAAAAAATGCCCTTATATTTAGGAGTGACTCTAATGTAACTATAATTATTAGTTAGATATGTATAGTGCTTTTTTAGATACTCAAAGCCCTTTACAGTGAGAACTGAGTACCCATCATTCATTCACTCCACATGAAAATACATTTGTAGCCACAGCTGCCCTGGGGTAGACTGACGGAGACATAGCTGCCAATTTGTGCCAATCTCTGACCGCCACCAAAGTGTGAGTGGCACTGGGAGAAAGGTAGGTGAAGTAGACTAGGATAGCGGTACTTAGCTAACTCGCCAATAGTTAGCAGCAGTCCTGAGGGTCTTGTGAACTGTGGTGAGCCGGTTAAGAAGCATAACAGATTCAGCCCTTTAGCTAGTCCTACATTCCAGTCTACCGGCCACCACACCTTAGTTTTAGGGAACTCTGAAAATTTTGCTCTCGAACAGAGTTGTATACGTTGGCTCCAATCACACTAGAATGAGACAATCAGAGATTACAAAGGACTTATAACAAGGACTTGTAATTTCACTAAGAAGCTGGCTTGGCATCGAGTAATTGTCTCTGGCCCCCCGCCTGCGAGAGGTAATGATGAGCGATATAGCAGATTAGTCTCACTTAAAGGGGTCATTTAATAATTGTTTTTTATTTCTAAAACACTTCATTTTGGTCTATTTAACATGCAATGCTGGTTATTTGTCAACATTTTGCATAGATTTAGCTATAAAGACCTGTCTCCAAGCCAATTTTTGGCTGTTTGTTTTGAGAAGCGGAGTAGTTAGCTGCCAATTAAGCCATTCTTACCACACCCCCTCACGATGACGAGCCTTTCGTCCCCGCCCCGGCAGCTTTGTTAACTACAGTAGTTGCTTTTTGTTTTGTTTTGTTAAGACCATATGCACTAGGGAGACCGGTGATCACCACCACCCATCTAATTTTTACTTGACTTTCACCACAACATAACATCCCAGATGATATACAAGAAGAGAGACCAGGGGAGGACTATGGTTGTTGTCGGCTCAAGGAGGGGACGACGCCGGGGGTAGAAAGTAAAAAAGCCAGGCTACAAATCTGGTACTATACGCTAGCTAAAGGTAAACTTCCACCAAGTCAATATCTCTCCAATGCTAAATCCTGGACTAATACATGTGTATATTGACCATAACATTTTTTCTTATTTCATATCATGTTAATACTTTTACTGTAGACCTGCTTCGAAACCCTGTAAACAATAGAGGCCTGAGCAGGCTATACAATTAGCTATGCTATGAGCTACGTAATGCTTTGCGAGGGTCGCAAACGTAAAAACGGATTATAATACTAGCTGGTTCATTGCCAAACACAGTAGACACTGATCGAATAAAAAGTCATATTTTTGGAAGATCGTTCTATTTTGGAGGATAGTGGTGCTGTTGTCTTGCATTAGAAGGCTAAGCTAGCTACACAACAACTGGAGCTAACATTGCTAACATATCATGAACACATTTCTAACATACTGTTATTACTTATTGTTTCACTGTCTCCTCCATTGCCATTGGCACTGAGACCGCCATTAAAAGTATTTATTTTCGGAAAATCCATCTTTTTGTGAAGGTCTGTCGATGACACTCGGAGCGACTTTTTCACAGTTGAAGGCACATGTACTGTAGTGATTTGTGTTGGTTAGAACAAACAAACAATAGAACATTTTCCTTCATTGGGTTTTCATCGTTGACATGATGTTGTAGCTCAGCCTGTTTTACATCAATTTAAATTGTCTGGCTCACGCAAAGATGTTTTGGTAAATTTCTACCATGTTTGCGGATAATCCGCTGATGTCACACTTGAACAAAACGTCGCACTTGAACAAAATTCCAAACATACTGTTTGGAGGAAGTAGGAAGGAATGCAAGATTGTTTTATAAATATGCCTGCAATGCCTTCACGGTTTGATCTCAAATCTTCAGGACTTATGAAGATCCAAAATACACATAAGCAGGTATCATCAGGTAAAACAAAAGCTGATTTTGCATAATAGAGCCCCTTTAAAGGTGGCTGGTTAACTTTTGCAGAGAACAGGGATTTGACTTTAGTAATAATTGACCCTTATTCTTGGGAAAACTGGGCCTGCTGAGGATGGGCGTCCTTCACTCTAACCGGGAAAGCGCCATCACTCTTTCCAGGAACATAAATTACTCTTTGAGTCTCACTTGACTAATTACACTACAAAAAGCTTAGACACAAGCGAGTAGAGAATTAATTAAGATATAACTAACCAGCACCAGGCTGGAAAAGTTATGCACATAGCAATTCATGTACAAACCCCGTTTCCATAGGAGTTGGGAAATTGTGTTAGATGTAAATATAAACGGAATATAATGATTTGCAAATCCTTTTCAACCCATATTCAATTGAATGCACTACAAATACAAGATATTTGATGTTCAAACTTCATAATTTTTTTTTTTTTTTTGCAAATAATAATTAACTTAGAATTTCATGACTGCAACATGTGCCAAAGTAGTTGGGAAAGGACATGTTCACCACTGTGTTACATCACCTTTTCTTTTAACAACACTCAATAAACGATTGGGAACTGAGGAAACTAATTGTTGAAAAATTGAAAGTGGTATTCTTTCCCATTCTTGTTTTATGTAGAGCTTCAGTCGTTCAACAGTCCGGGGTCTCGTCTGTTGTATTTTACGCTTCATAATGTGCCACACATTTTCGATGGGAGACAGGTCTGGACTGCAGGCGGACCAGGAAAGTCCCCACACTCTTTTTTTACGAAGCCACGCTGTTGTAACACGTGCTGAATGTGGCTTGGCATTGTCTTGCTGAAATAAGCAGGGGCGTCCATGAAAAAGACGGCACTTGGATGGCAGCATATGTTGTTCCAAAACCTGTATGTACCTTTCAGCATTAATGGTGCCTTCACAGATGTGTAAGTTACCCATGCCTTGGGCACTAATGCACCCCCATACCATCACAGATGCTGGCTTTTGAACTTTGCGTCGATAACAGTCTGGATGGTTCGCTTCCCCTTTGGTCCGGATGACACGATGTCGAATATTTCCAAAAACAATTTGAAATGTGGACTCGTCAGACCACAGAACACTTTTCCACTTTGCATGAGTCCATCTTAGATGATCTCGGGCCCAGAGAAGCCGGCGACGTTTCTGGATGTTGTTGATAAATGGCTTTCGCTTTGCATCGCTTTGCTACGCTTTAACGTAGCGACGAACTGTATTTAGTGACAGTGGTTTTCTGAAGTGTTCCTGAGCCCATGTGGTGATATCCTTTAGAGATTGATGTCGGTTTTTGATACAGTGCCGTCTGAGGGATCGAAGGTCACCGTCATTCAATGTTGGTTTCCGGCCATGCCGCTTACGTGGAGTGATTTCTCCAGATTCTCTGAACCTTTTGATGATATTATGGACCGTAGATGTTGAAATCCCTAAATTGCTTGCAATCGCACTTTGAGAAACGTTGTTTTTAAACTGTTTGACTATTTGCACGCAGTTGTGGACAAAGGGGTGTACCTCGCCCCATCCTTTCTTGTGAATGACTGAGCATTTTTTGGGAAGCTGTTTTTATACCCAATCATGGCACCCACCTGTTCCCAATTAGCCTGCACACCTGTGGGATGTTCCAAATAAGTGTTTGATGAGCATTCCTCAACTTTATCAGTATTTATTGCCACCTTTCCCAACTTCTTTGCCACGTGTTGCTGGCATCAAATTCTAAAGTTAATGAATATTTGCAAAAAAAAAAAAAAGTTTATGAGTTTGAACATCAAATATGTTGTCTTTGTAGCATATTCAACTGAATATGGGTTGAAAATTATTTGCAAATCATTGTATTCCGTTTATGTTTACATCTAACACAATTTCCAAACTCATATGAAAACGGGGTTTGTAGAATAATACATCAAAAATAGGGCTTGATTTACTAAAGGTTTGCGTGTACTAAAACACATGCAAACCTTATATCACATTCAATGCTGATCTACTACACGTGTGCACAGTGGATTGCGTCTGTTAAGTGAGCAGAATAAGGCGTGCAATCCATCTTGCGTCTCTGTCTTTATTAATATGCTAAATATATGTTGATCGTCAAAACACTCACAATACTGGGAGGAGGAAACGCTACAATAATTATTTAGCACAGGCAATGTGATTTATTAACACTCATCACCGTTTTGCGAGCACAATTTTGCATTTTAATTAGCACATGTCAGAGGGACGTGCCAACTGACAGTTCCACACATGACTGCAGGATCAGTGTTGCGCTCACAGACAGACGATGAACATACATGTATGTGTCAACATATTTGGACGGTCAGAAAAAAATATATATATATATTAGACATATTGTCTATTCAGCAACCACATTTTAAAATTGTATAGCTGCTAGAGGATGTAAGGACTTATTAAAACAATTTCAATTTATGCGTTTGGTGTCATTACATTTTTTTTTAATGACGTTTGTTTATTTTAAATAGAATATACATCATTTTTTTAAATTTTATGTGAAGAATACTTCTTTCAGTATGCATTTTTGTGTGTCTTAAGCCAGAGTAAGTGCAGCCACTCTCCAATCAGCGCACTTTTGGCGGTAAAAAAAAAAAAAAGTGGTTAAAATGTAGAATGCTCCTAAAATGCCCATACAACATAGTACATGTCTCCTGCATATTTGAAAATATCGCAAAACGCCTCAGGTAGCAGCAGGATAAAATGAATGTGCAGGAAATGAGACTGTCTCTGTGGCGATGCCCTGTTTGGTACATGCAAATCCTCATGTAAATAAGGCAGTCTGCACCACTTTACAATTGCACGATCAGTCTTAGTAAATCGCAAGCAACACGTTCAATAATAATACGTGCTATTTTATAGATTACACACGCTGTTTACCACCTGGTGTTTGGATCTTAGTAAATCAGGCCTATAATGTGTTTTCTCTAGAGTCTGTGCTAGGTGGATACGCATCCTAGTGAGGTGGGAAATTATGAGGTGACAAATCAACCGTAGCATCCAGCAAGTAATTGTCAGATTCCCTAGATGTGCCCAAAATTATTTGAGACATACTAAAGAAGATAACTGTAATTTTATTAATATTACTACTACGGATAACATTAGTAAAAATGCCTCCATAGAGCCCACTATTACAAATATGTTTAAAAAAAAAATCAGATCATTGTACCATTTAGTGGTCAATTGTACGGAATATGTACTGTACTGTGCAATCTACTAATAAAAGTTTCAATAAAAAAAAAAAAACGGTTAAAAAACGCGACATTATTTTACAGTTTTTGCACGCAATATGGTCAAATATTTCAGCATATTACTCGTAGCATAGTAGCCTTGCAATTATTACAAGTAGCGCTGTTGCAATCTCATGTAAAAACCCTTGGAGCATTTCTGCCGCCGTGGACACCATGTTGCTTTCTGACGTCACTACGCGTGTTGCTGTAAAGACGTTATTTCTGCCCGCCAGAATCGAAAAAATGGCAAGCGATTCCAAGGAATTGATACACTGGGAATCGGATTTTGATTCCAATCCCGAGTTGATAGATAGATAGATAGATAAATGTCAGCCCCCTGGTCAGGTGACCCTTCTCAGGGAAAACTTAACATGTCAAGGCTAGAAACCACTGGAAGTACGTGCAGTGCCTCAGGTAAATTCCATGGCTGGCATACGCACATTTTTTCAGCTGTTGATTCTTTCCAGCAACACCTCGAGGCGATGCTGGTAAATTATTCTAATAAATACATGTGAAAACAATTACTCCTCAGACTGAGTAATGTGCACATCAGAGACACAGAGCATGTGCAAAACAATATCATCAAAAATGTCTTAGGTTACATTTTTAGATGTGAACCCCAGATGCAGAGGCTGTAGGCAGAGAGCATTAAAAATACAGATTGAAGGTCTGTCGTTTCAAACTGCTGGGCTGAAAAAATAAATGCGTCCACACGGTGTCGCATCAGGAATGAGTTCTTTAATGAGTCCTTTGTCCAACTGAAACTTGTCTCATTGGGCAAATTCCGATGATGTAGCTAACGTGTTATGCTACATCAGCGCTAGCTAACATAATGTAACTTTTGATGTGTTAAGTTATGATGCATAATCTTTGTGTTGGTGTGTTCTTCATATTTCCTAACACAGTGTTTGCTATGAGGTCGTGGAACATTTAAAATATTTTTTTTCAATTTGATTACATAGACGAACGACCGCCGCAGACGTGACATAATGAAGAGAACGTGTTCAAAGGAGGTGCAGGCAAATGGGAAAATAAAGAAAAAGATGTTGGATATATTTGTGTTTATGTAAATTAATTGATGTTGTCTTTTATTGTTTGGTAATGTATGTACACCATTTTGATAAAAATATATATTGTCCAATAAAAGAAAGTAAGAACATGGCTGTCATTATTTACATCACACACATAATTGACAAACATTGCCTCGTTCTCATTACACACTTTTAACAAAATATTTTTTTACAAAAGTTACAATAGTAAACGACTGTAGTACATAATAGTACTGTATATAATGGTAAAACACTGTTTTTTGCAGTAGTATCTAATAGTCAAGGAGACAATAAAGCACACGTTCTTCTGGTGGCCCAAGCTTGATTTTGTGGTTATATTCAAAATATTATGACATGTGTATTATTATTATTGTGTATGTGTCTGTACTGCATGTCTAATTACTTTATTATGATGAGGTTTTGTTGCCATTGTGCTAATAGATAATACCGGTAATAATAATGATAATAAGATAATAACTCCATCACAATTACAGCTTTGTTGTTCATCATTGTTGTTGGCAGCGGGTGTGTGTCTTCATTCTTATTAAATGTTCCCGTGACCATGACGGGACGGCAACAGGGCAGAAAGGAGACTGCAACTTCATCATTCTTGGGTACAACTAGCGGCTTCCTTGTCTATACGTAAACAACAAGGCGGCGTTCTCAGCCGTTTCAACTTGAGCCCGTTCTCAAAAACATTTGTTTCAGACCACCCAGAATGCCATTTGAGGGGGATAGAAGGCTGAAATGATACATTTCTTTACCGTTTTCACCTAAAAACGTTATTGTGGGGACAGGCCCTCAATTTCTAACACAGGTAGAAATACAAAATATAGGTAGAAAAGTGTATTGAGTGTGGTGGTACAGAGAAACAAGTACCACAGACTAGAAAACAAGACTGAACAAACTAAAAGGCCGTACGGCTAAAGCCATGGAAACACGTGAGCAGGGGAGACACCGGGAGAAAAGGAATAACGAATATCAACTAGAATAAAGCTCTGGCAACAAGCCAGCTGACTTCTGATTGGATAAAAGCTCTAATGTAAATACAAGCAACATTGGAGCCTGACATGAAGAGAATATGATGAATACTTTTATATATCTATGGAAAGTAAATAACAAATAAAATTAACTTTGATTAATTGATGATCATCGGGTGAATTTAATAATTAAATTAATCCGCTAACGGTCCCGGGTGTGGCTCTGCTGATCTGCATAGCATCGCCGCGGATCAAACCAGTGAGTATTCAATCACAGGACGCGTAAATGTCACATTCAACGTTAGGCTTGCCAGAAGGCCTTACTGACAAGAACTTGTGATCTGATTGGCTATCGCAATTATCTATCACCTGTATGTGCCTGTTCACTTACAGTGCACGGATGCCCGCATTGTTGATTCTGAATGTCCCGGGCAGATTTCATACAGCATGGCAACATAAGCTAGCAGAATTCTGATTGGATAAAATATCTATCCTAAAAACAACAGCACTGGAAGGAGCATAATAGGACATGAAGAGAATATGAATACTTTAATTATGATCATTATTTCTGGTTATGTTAGACCAGCAGAGAAGGCCTTGTTGGCCCTGACGGCCCACCACTGCGTAATAGCCACGACACTGAAACAGATGCAAGCCACTCAGTCAAGAAAGTTCCTTATGATGCATGGAGGGTTTCACCCCAGCTCCAGGGACGACTTGTTAAGTGAATATGCTTGTTGACAAGGAGTCAGAACTTAACATTTTATAAGGTAATGATTGAACATTACATTAGTGTATGGGAGTACCATAACTTTGGAGGTGGTCACTAGGTCTATCGTATTACCGTTGCGATGCGTGGGTTCATTTGATATTTGTGACTATCAATTATAGTCTGGAGCGCCACACACGGAGGGTCTTACAGGGTATTTATATGGATATTAAAATTCTTCATTATAATTATATTATCTGCGTGCATCACTAGATCAGCGACAAACTCTGAAAATTCACTGATAAAGTCTGTGTAGGGCCAAGGGGGGCGATAGATAACAGCTAGATAGAGAGATAGTGGTCTGACAGACCTCAAAGTAAGCACCTCAAATGATTTATATTTATTACTGAGGTTAGTGCTAAGGTTATGGTTTTCATTATATATTAGTGCGACCCCCTCCACCCCTTTTAAGGGGACGGGCAATATGTGCACTCATATATTTAAGAGGACATGCCTCGTTATGTGGGAAAAAAATAATCTGTTTTTAGGCAAGTTTCGCTGAGATCAACGACGTTAAGATTGTTGTCTCTAATGACCTCATTAACTAATTTGGTTTTTGGAGACCTGATCTGATGTTTAAAACGCCCATATGGTGTACTGTATTGAAGAATTTTTGTAATTAATAACGTTATTTTGCGTAAAGTGCCTGAATAATTTCGATCACATCTAGGAATTGATATGATTGGGGTTTTGAGATTATTTGCTTGGTGCTGCGCTAGATTTTACGCAATGATTATGTCTCCTTTTTATTATTGTATAACATGTTAGTCCCAGGCAAGCAAAATGACACTGAGGCCATTGGAAACCTTGCACAAACAATCGCTCAAAGTCCTTGACCGAAAACCACAACACCACCGCAACACCATTTAGTTCTCCAAAAATATAGATAGTTACATTTTGCTAACATTCAAAGATTAACATCAATACCAATGGTCCATCGAATCCTAAATAACACTGCACCAGCGCCACTTAAGAACTTTGTCCAGTTTACATCTGCTGTGACAACTAGAAACGTACGAGCCTCCACCAGGGGGCAATGTAGCGTAACCAGATGTAAAACCTGTTTTTCACAATCAGCCTTTTCATATAAAGTGATAAAGGAATGGAACAACCTCACAACAAACTTGAAAAGTTTGACAGATTATTCTTCATTCACAATTCAATTTAAAAAGTGGCTTTGGAGCAATCAAAGTTACTCACACGGTCACCGAGGTGGGCACTATGTTTGACATGTCAACTGAATGTGTATTATATTTATACATGAGAACATTTTGTTGTAAGCTGTGAGGTGTGACTGTTAAAATTATGGTTGTTTCTTTACAAATGATGACAGATGTGAACGAGCTCTAGCATGTATTATCTATGTGTGATGATGTAAATGATAGGTGTGGTTGTAATGTAGAAGTATGTGTCAATGAAACGGCATTTTATGACTTTTCTTAATTTGATTACATGCTATAGTATAATTTTATTGCATGTTTTTGTATCTCTTTGATTTAGGTAACCAGGAACTGCAGATGGAAATGAGCTATTTAGCTATAATCTGGTGCAGAACATATCTGTCTTTGAGCTTAATGTCTCTGTGCATTGTCCCTTTAAAAAAAGATTAAACTAAACTAAACTTTTTACAAAAAACAGTAGTACCTCCGGATACAAGTTTGATTTGGTCTTGATGCAGCTTGTACCTTGAAAAACTTGTATAACTTGTATAAAGAGCATTTAAATTAATCAAAAACAATTTAATCCGTGTTTGGTGCCCCCGAAACATCTCCATTTTACAAACAACATGCCTTTAAAAAGAAAAGAAAAGAAAAGAAAACATACGTTTATTGTATAAAAACATTACAAAATAATTTAATACAAGCAACTACAGTAGTTTTATGAAATAATGTAATAATAGTGTACAGCATTTACCGTCATTTCCGGGCTATTGAGCGTGTCCAATTATAAACTGCACCCACCTAAATTTTGTGAATTTTTTTTCTGTACATACTGCATGTTGGCCACACAACTATAAGGCACAGGTGTACAGTACACATTGAAACATGAAATATTTACACAGGCGCTTCATTTTATCCACAAACCTAACTAAAAACAGTGACTGAAACACAACATAATGTAGCCTATTGGTGGTAGATTTTTGGTCCATGATTTATTGGCGGCTTGTTAATAAGCACAAGAACTTGGAAAAATCCATAAATAAGTTTCCTTGACTTCTATGGTATCTCCTGCGAGTTGCTTCTCTGTCAAATCATCACACCATCAACAGCCTCTCTATCTTTTAATTTATAAATGTCCGCTGTTTAGATATTATTTTAAAGTCTTTGGCCGGTGTTATCTGACTCGCAGTGACGCGGTCAAACTGCTTCACTAAAGGCTAGATTTACTAAGATCCAAACACCACGCCGGTAAACAGCGTGTGCAATCTATAAAATAATCATAAATCCATCCATCCATTTTCTACTGCTTGTCCCTCGCGGGGGTTGCTGGAGCCTATCCCAGCTGCACTCGCGCAGAAGGCGGGGTACACCCTGGACAAGTCGCCACCTCATCACGGGGCCAACACAGATAGACAGACAACATTTACACTCACATTCCCACTCTAGGGCCACTTTAGTGTTGCCAATCAACCTATCCCCAGGTGCATGTCGAACCCAGGCTCTTCTTATTGCAAGGCACACACACTAGCCATTGTTCCACCGCGCTGCAATCTATACAATAGCGTGTAGTTTTAGTGGATGTGTTACATGTGATCTACTAACACTGCGCTTGCAACTGTAAAGTGGTGCAGACTGCCTTATTTAAATGAGTTTTATATGGGCATCACCACAGAGACATTCTCATTTACTGCACATACAGTACATGTCATCATGCTCCTACCTGTGACGTTTTGCTATGTTTTCAACAAGCAGGGGACATGTATTACTTTTTATGGGCATTTGAGAAGCACTGCACGACTCAGTGCACTTACATTGAAACTAGAGATGTCCGATAATGGCTTTTTTGCCGATATCCGATATTCCGATATTGTCCAACTCTTAATTACCGATACCGATATCAACCGATACTGATATATACATTCGTAGAATCAACACATTATTATGCCTAATTTTGTTGTGATGCCCCGCTAGATGCATTAAACAATGTGACAAGGTTTTCCAAAATAAATCAACTCAAGTTATGGAAAAAAAATGCCAACATGGCACTGCCATATTTATTATTGAAGTCACAAAGGGCATTATTTTTTTTAACATGCCTCAAAACAGCAGCTTGGAATTTGGGACACGCTCTCCCTGAGAGAGCATGAGGAGGTTGAGGTGGGGGGGGGGGGCAGGGTTGGGGGGGTGGGGGGTAGCGGGGGTGTATATTGTAGCGTCCCGGAAGAGTTAGTGCTGCAAGGGGTTCTGGGTATTTGTTCTGTTGGGTTTATGTTGTGTTACGGTGCGGATGTTCTCCCGAAATGTGTTTGTCATTCTTGTTTGGTGTGGGTTCACAGTGTGGTGCATATTTGTAACAGTGTTAAAGTTGTTTATACGGCCACCCTCAGTGTGACCTGTATGGCTGTTGATCAAGTATGTCTTGCATTCACTTGTGTGTGTGAAAAGCCGTAGGTCTTATGTGATTGGGCCGGCACGCAAAGGCAGTGCCTTTAAGGTTTATTGGTGCTCTGTACTTCTCCCTATGTCCGTGTACACAGCAGCATTTTAAAAAGTATACATTTCACTTTTTGAAACTGATACCGATAATTCTGAAACCGATACCGATATTACATTTTAAAGCATTTTAAAATGATATTATCGGCCGATAATATCGGCAGTTCGATATTATCGGACATCTCTAATTGAAACCACTTTTTTTAACCACTGAAGATGTGTTCATTGGTGATAGGCTGCACTTACGTTGCTCAAGACGCAAAAACATGCATACTTAAGGAAGTTTTTTTTTATATAAGAAGTGTTTCAATGATATAAATTATATGTGAAAAAAACAACATCATTAAAATAATACTAAAGGACACAAAAACACATCAATTGAATTAGTTTTAAACTAGATGGGTCAATTCCTGAAGGAATTGTGTGTGAATGCTCCAATGCTGAATTTGAATTGAAATGCTGTTGAAGTGTAGTATGATTGTAAGTAGGGATGTCCGATAATATCGGACTACCGATATTATCGGCCGATAAATACTTTAAAATGTAATATCGGAAATTATCGGTATCGGTTTCATAATTATCGGTATCGGTTTCAAGAAGTAAAATGTATGACTTTTTAAAACGCCGCTGTGTACACGGACGTAGGGAGAAGTACAGAGCGCCAATAGACCTTAAAAGCACTGCCTTTGCGTGCTGGCCAGTCACATAATAATATCTATGGCTTTTCACACACACAAGTGAATGCCATGCATACTTGATCAACAGGTCACACTGAGGGTGGCTGTATAAACAACTTTAATACTGTTACAAATATGCACCACACCGTGAACCCACACCAAACAAGAATGACAAACACATTTCGGGAGAACATCCGCACCGTAACACAACATAAACACAACAGAACAAATACCCAGAACCCCTTGCAGCACTAACTCTTACGGGACGCTACCATAAACACCCCACGCTACCATAAACACCCCCCGCTACCCCCTCCCTCAATAATAAATATGGCAGTGCCATGTTGGCATTTTTTACCATACCTTGAGTTGATTTCTTTTGGAAAACCTTGTTACATTGTTTAATGCATCCAGCGGGGCATCACAACAAAATTAGGCATAATAATGTGTTAATTCCACGACTGTATGTATGTATAGGTTGATATCGGTATCGGTAATTAAGAATTGGACAATATCGGAATATCGGATATCGGTAAAAAAAACTTTATCGGACATCTCTAATTGTAAGCATAGTTTTAATGTTGAAATGGTTAGAATGTTGAAGAGCTGACGCTGAACTGAAAAGCCAATGGAATGTAGGATAAATGTAGAAATGGTTTGGATGTTGAAAAGCTGGCACTATACTGAAATACTAACTTATTTGCTAAAGTATCTACTAATAACCTTTAATATTGCACTTTAAAAAATGTCAACAACTTATTTTCATCCGCATTGTTCATTATTTCAATTGGAAGCCCCCTTAGTTTTGAATCAGGTGACAAATTGATAGTCACATGGGCGTAGCGAAATATGAGGGCATTTTACGGTAATAACCGAACATTATTTGAAAAACATTGTTTGTTTATCCTGTTTGTTTACCAAACATCTTTAATGCATTTTTAAAAACATTTTCAGCAAAGTTGTAAATAGCAGGAGCATGGCAGGGAGTTTGTGTTTACCTACTGCAAATGCAGTCCAATCGGGCTAAACACCCGCATTATTACTCCTCCTTTTCGACCATGTTGAATCGTGTGAAGATTTAATGTGACTTGCCAACCTTGAGACCTCCGATTTCGGGAGGTGGGGCGTGGGGAGGGGGGCGTGGTCGGGGGTGGGGCGTGGGGCGTGGGGCGTGGTTGGGGGCGTGGTTAAGAGGGCAGGAGTATATTTACAGCTAGAATTCACCAAGTCAAGTATTTCATATATATATATATATATATATATATATATACTCAAGTATTTCATATATATATATATATATATATATATATATATATATATATATATATATACTCACTCAAGTATGTCATATATATATACATATATATATATATATATATATATATATATATATATATATATATATATATATATATATATATGAAATACTTGACTTTCAGTGAATTCTAGCTATATATATATATATATATATATATATATATATATATATATATATATATATATATATATACATATACAGTATAGCAGTTGTGCACTGCACTCTCTAAAAGCCGTAGATGTTATTGTCACATATGCATGTACAGTAGATGGCACTATTGTCCTGTTTAAGAGTGTCACAACATTGCTGTTTACGGCAGACAAACTGCTTTACCGTAGATGAAAATGTGACTGCTGTTGTTGTGTGTTGTTACCGCGCTGGGAGGACGTTAATGAAACTGTCAATAAACAATAAACCCACATAAGAAACCAAGAACTCGCCCTCCATCATTCTACAGTTATAACGTGATTGGGCAGGCACACTGTTTATATTGTGGGAAAGCAGACGTGAGAAAAGGCTGGCCGCTGTCAACACGTCACTCAGGTCCGCATGGAGCTGGAGGGGGCGTGGCCTTCAGCTCTGCCTGAATTTCGGGAGATTTTTGGGAGAAAATTTGTCCCGGGAGGTTTTCGGGAGAGGCGCTGAATTTCGGGAGTCTCCCGGAAAATCCAAGAGGGTTGGCAAGTATGCTTGTCATGCAAGTCCGTAACAAATAAATCAAAACCAAGACTTTAGCAGACGTGACAAACGTCAACAGGTTCCTTGGTTTTCTTGTTGTTTTCCTCAAAGCAGCCTTTCTTCTTCCAGGTCAAACAAGTGAGTGAAGCATGGGTGACTGGAGCTTTCTGGGGCGGCTGCTGGAGAACGCTCAGGAACACTCCACTGTGATCGGAAAGGTGATTCCAGGACGACTGATGATGTTTTCAGCCTTCAGAGGAGGTCATGATATATTTCTTTCCTGATTCCAACCCAGGTTTGGCTGACCGTCCTCTTCATCTTCCGCATCTTGGTGCTGGGCGCAGCGGCTGAAGAAGTGTGGGGTGACGAGCAATCGGACTTCACCTGCAACACGCAGCAGCCCGGCTGCGAGAACGTCTGCTACGATGAGGCCTTCCCCATCTCTCACATGCGCTTCTGGGTGCTGCAGATCATCTTTGTGTCCACGCCCACCCTCATCTACCTGGGACACGTGCTGCACATTGTGCGCATGGAGGAGAAGAGGAGGGAGCGGGAAGACGAGAACAGGAAGTTGGGGCGGCACCTGGAGGACCACGACCCCCTCTACCACAATGGAGACGGAGGTGGGGGGTGGAAGAAGGAGAAGCCACCCATTCGTGACGAGCACGGCAAAATTCGCATCCGCGGGGCGTTGCTGAGGACCTACATCTTCAACATCATTTTTAAGACCCTGTTTGAGGTGGGCTTCATCCTGGGGCAGTACTTCCTGTATGGCTTCCACTTGAGACCACTCTACAAGTGTCGCCGCTGGCCCTGTCCCAACACTGTGGACTGCTTTATATCAAGGTGAGTTTCCACATTTTTCCTCTTCCAAATAACTTCTCTTGTGTATTTACCGTATTTTCCAGACCATAGGGCGCACCGGATTATAAGGCGCAATGCCAATGAATGTTCTATTTTCGATCTTTTTTCATATATAAAGCTTATATATATTATAGGGCGCATTAAAGGAGTCATATTATTATAATTTTTTTTCTAAATTGAAAAACAATTCCTTGTGGTCTACATAACATGTAATGGTGGTTCTTTGGTCAAAATGTTGCTTAGATTATGTTTTATAGATTATCTTAAAGTCGCTTTGTGACAGTCGCTTCCGGATCTTATTTACGTGGCTCACCTTCGACAGCGTCTTCTCCCCGTCATCTTTGTTGTAGCGGTGTAGCGTGCAAGGACGGGATTAGAAGAAGTGTCAAAAGATGGAGCTAACTGTTTTAATGACATTCAGACTTTACTTAAATCAATAACGGAGCAGCATCTCCTTATCTGGAAACAACAACACCGAAAATGTGTCCCATGTAAAAACGTCCGACTGGAACTCTCTAATAACTAAAGTTCCTTGGGTGAATTTTGCAAACTCACTACACCGGTATGTTTTAGCCCTTTCATGGCGAGTTTACTGACAGATATAAGTAAGAACTTTACACTACATTATATTATAAATGGCAACAGCGGAGGATGAATGTCCCATAACAAGAAGATAGAGAAAAAGAAGAAGCTTATCTACACAGACTAAAAAGCTGGACGTGAGCAATTTTCCAGGATTTATGCAGATCCCAAATACAGATCAGCATGTACCAGAAGGTAAGATAAGTTGCTTTTGCATAATATTCCGAAACAAAACGCCAGATAATATGTCTTACCTTATACACACACCATATTAGAACTCGTACGTTTAATGCGCCGACAATCCATCAATCGGAGCGGCTTCATAGCTTAGCAAAGTTGTACTAAAATATTTTGATAGATTTTTGAGCGCCGTGTGTAATGTTCTATTTTTTCAATGTAAACATAAAAAATGTTGGTGTTATTTACTTAAGTCATATTGCCATCATAGTGCAGTGTACATGTATCTCTTATGTTTGACTGCCATTTTCTGGTCACACTTATCATTACACCATAGGCGCACTGTCGAGTTTTGAAAAAAAAAAAAGGATTTTAAGTGCGCCTTATAATGCGGAAAATACTGTACCACTTCCTGTCAGCACCCTTTTGATACTCTGACCTGGAACTTTTTTTCTACTGTGGTCAAGTATCAACTGAAGTCTTTCAGAGTGTAAAATTAAACTTTAATCTTAACCTCTTAGAGTTGTGAGAGCCGTGAAATTATATTTTGTGGACATTTACAAGGTGTTCATGGATGGTGTTGAGGTGGAAGTAAATACTTTGATGGTTGATGTAGATGCGTAAAATGTACATATACCGTATTTTCTATACCATAGGGCGCCCCGGATTGTAAGGCGCACTGTGGTTGAGTGGGTCTATTCAGGTCTTCTTTCATACAAAAGGTGCACCAGATTATAAGGTGCATTAAAGCGGTCATATTATGATTTTTTTCTAATTGAAAACATTTCCTTGTGGTCTACATAACATGCAATGGTGGTTTTTCGGTCAAAATGTTGCAAGATTATGTTTTACAGACCATCTTCAAGTCGCTTTCTGACAGTTGTTTCAAGATGCACCGTTTTGTGAGCAGTCTTATTTACGTGGCTCACCTTCGACAGCGTCTTCTCCCCGTCATCTTTGTTGTAGCGGTGTAGCGTGCAAGGACGGGAGTGGAAGAAGTGTCAAAGATGGAGCTAACTGTTTTAATGACATTCAGACTTTACTTAAATCAACAACAGAGCAGCATCTCCTCATCCGTGGCTCACTAGTGCAACAACAACGCCGGAAATGTGTCCTGTGAAAAAACGTCTGACTGGAACTCTCTAATAACTAAAGTTCCATGGGTGAATTATGTAAACCCACTACACCGGCAGTTTTAGCGCTTCCATAGCGAGATATAAGTTAGGACTTTTCGCTACTTTATATTAGAAATGGCAACAGCAGAGGGTGAATGTCCCATAACAAGAAGATAGCGAAAAAGAAGAAGTTTATCGACTACGGCATCGACACGGACTACGGTGGCGGATGTGCGCAAATTTTCTGGACTTATGCAGATCTCAAATACACATCAGCAGGTACCAGAAGGTAAGACAAGTTGGTTTTGCATAATGTTGTGAAACAAAACGCCAGATAATATGTCTGCTAATGGGTGCCATTTTGCGGTTCTTATACACACACCATAGTAATACCTCTATCTCTGACTGCGGTAGCCGTAAGCGCCGACAATCCATCAAGCGGTGCGGCTTCAAAGTTACACTAAAACATTTTGACAGATTTTTGAGTGCCGTGTGTTATGTTCTTTATTTTCAATGGAACATTTAAAATTTTGGTGTTGTTTACTCGCGTCATATTGCAGTCTATACATATCTCTTATGTGTGACTACCATCTACTGGTCACACTTATCATTACACCATATATCAAATAAAATTGCTTCGGTATTTACCACTGGAGTAAAAGTTTTAGTGGTAGAGCACAGAAACTTATCGCGCTGTATTGGCTAAGTGTTAGCAAAGTTTGTCACAATGGTGTTTTGTTTTATGAAATTATTCCTGATGACCGAAAGCCGTGTTCCAAGGACTCACCAAACTCCTCCTACTCACGAGCACCGCCAAAGCAACGCGCCGCTGACAAGGACGAGGCACCCTTCCGCGACTGTCACGCAACACATTCCAAAATACAAAAATGTAAATGGAAAACAGGCAAGCAAACAGACAGCACAATATATCATAAATAATTTCATAAAATAAATCACTAATGTAATAAAATTATCAGCGGTTGAAAGGTAACTCCTGGCCCTTCCAACGGTACAAGTACACCATCATTCCTCTGCTGTTAGAACTTTTACTATGCAGCAAATATTTACATTCTAACATAGACAGTAACCACCTTACATACCAATTATTGCTGCAAATTTTGGAAAATGAATTTAATGTCTGGATGTCCATCATCCTCTAAATCTAGTGGTTTATGGTCATTGTATTGAAAAATACCCAATTCAGATCTTAATGTGATGATCCGTTGCCCGGATCATGTTTTCTTTTAGATTGACTCCCTTAGTTCTGTTTTCAGCACCCCTGGGTTTGTGTCTCTTAGTTGCCCTGGGTGCTGATTATTTTCACCTGCCTCTGATCAGTGTTCGGGACGCTCACCTGCTCCCGGGCACTAATCAGAGAGCTATTTATTCCTGCCTTTCGCCACACTTAGTCTGGCTGTTTTGTTTGCTTCGGCAACAAGTTACGTTGGTACACCTTCTGAGTCCTGTTCCTGAGCTAAGCTTCGCCATTTGTTTGCTTGTTTTCTATGTTAAACTTTCCATAGCTACCCGTGCTATCAGCACGCTTTCCTGTATTTTTGTATTTTGCCTGATTTATGGAAAATAAATCATTGTCCTACCTGCACACTGCCTCCAGAGTTCCGTCTGCATCTTGGGGAAACGACCCGCGCATTCAAATGCAACCTCACCGGAATGAGTTCAATCCGACTGTGTGTTGTGTTTTTCCTTTGCTTTACATCCATCCATCCATTTTCTACCGTTGTCCCGTTCGGGGTAGCGGGGGGTGCTGGAGCCTATCTCAGCTGCATTCGGGCGGAAGGCGGTGTACACCCTGGACAAGTAGCCAACTCATCGCAGGGCCAACACAGACATTCACACACTAGGGCCCATTTTAGTGTTGCCAATCAACCTATTCCCAGGTGCATGTCTTTGGAGGTGGGAGTACACCGGAGTACCCGGAGGGGACCCACGCAGTCACGGGGAGAACATGCAAACTCCACACAGAAATATCCCGCGCCCGGGATTGAACCCAGGACTACTCAGGACCTTCGTATTGCGAGGCACAGGGGTTAGTGCACCGTGCTGCCCCTTTGCTTTACAATCGAGTTGATATTATTAACATTTGTTCAGTTCCTTGATGTCTTTAATGGCTCCTGCTTCTTGTGGTTCACCAAGTATGTTTTCTGAGTCCCTGCTTCTTTGAGTTGTGTTCATTTTTGGGTTTGTTGGAGCTGTGTTTTGTAGGCTTTCCAAGTCACTGAAGCCCAAGATTTAAGAGGCAAGCCATGCATGTTATGAAGCCTGTTGACTGTTCACTATTATGTGTTGTTGCAGGCCTACCGAGAAGACCATATTTATCATCTTCATGTTGGCGGTGGCTTGCGTTTCCCTCCTCCTCAACCTGCTGGAGATCTACCACCTGGGTTGGAAGAAAGTCAAGCAGAGTGTCACCAATGAGTTTGCCGCCGACAATGAGTCTCTCCTGCTGGGTGCAGTACGAGCTGGCGCTGCCAAAACTCTTCCTGAGGAGGTCAGTCCAGCACTCGACTGTTTGCCCACGTACACGAGCGTGAGTGTGGTCGGGGGCAGTGCGGCTGAGGGGGGCGCTGACAGTCCGACTGAGGTGATCTCCTTAAGTCCCAATATGACAACCAGTTCTGTCAAGTTGGCCCGCGCATTGTTCCACCCAAATGACCTCCTGTTGCAGTCCTTCTACAGTGGCAGCCACAGCCAGCTGTCGGCAGAGGAGCAGAACTGGAGCAACATGGCGCTGGAGATAAATGACGCCGATGGGAAAAACTCCCCCAGCTCATACCCTCCTCCCTCGCCACGGAGCTCATCTTCCTCCTCGCATCAGGAGGAGAAGACTTCACCTTCTCCACAAGAGGTGCAACACTCCACCTTTCCTACACTTCCTTGCCACGCCCGTCTTTACCTTCTCTCGCTAGAGGAGGCATTGGCAAGCAAGGAGAACGTGCTTCCAAGTGATCACCTTACCGTGGTTACCAAAGCCGAGATGCATCAACCCCCCGACATACAGAAACCGAGAAGTAGCATCACCCGGGCGCGCCCTGATGACCTGGCAGTGTAGCGAGAATGAACAAACACAACATATATTTGGGTACAAGTAGAAACGATGTTCATCACCTCATTGGTGTCACACATTCATTTTAGACAGAGCTACAGCTACAATAATTCACATAGTAATACTCATTAGACCTCCACTAAAGTCGGGTCATTGGATCAGTACCAAATTGTCCACTTTCATTGATAACCACCTCCTAAAGTATACCTGAAGTTTTCATGCATTAATTATACATGTTCAGAAAAATACCTTCTTTCATTAAAGTCGAGTAATTATTTTTTATAATCCTGCTAACAAAAATACAACAATGAGAACATATCCCCCATTGGCAAAGGTGGCTAATACTTTGTGGTTACACTGGGGGGGGGATAGTTATTCGATCCCCTGAATTAGTATGTTTACTCTCTTACAAATATATAATCAGTACTTGGTTTTTATGATCGATTAAAAAAAAAAAAAAAGACTATGTAAATGATAATAATAAATACAAGTTGTAAATTGGTTAGTCTTTGGTTTAGGCACATAAGTATTTGTTTCCAATGCAAAAGGTGACACTACTTGGTGTAGAAAGTATTGTTGCAAGCACAGATATCAGATGATTCTTGTATTTGTAGTACTTGTAGAAGACCACTTGAAGTTTGTTGTAGTTGTAGTACATGTACAAGTGCACATGTCGTTTATTGTAGTAGTAGTGCATGTGTAGTTTCTTGAAATTGTAGTACAAGTAGTAGTGTACAGTACTTGTAATTTCTTGCAGTTGTAGTAAAATAAATAATGATAAATGGGTTGTACTTGTATAGCGCTTTTCTACCTTCAAGGTACTCAAAGCGCTTTGACACTACTTCCACATTTACCCATTCACACACACATTCACACGCTGATGGAGGGAGCTGCCATGCAAGGCGCTAACCAGCACCCATCAGGAGCAAGGGTGAAGTGTCTTGCTCAGGACACAACGGACATGACGAGGTTGGTACTAGGTGGGGATTGAACCAGGGACCCTCGGGTCGCGCACGGCCACTCTTCCACTGCGCCACGCAGTACTTGTAGTAGTGCATTTGTAATTTGTTGTAGTTGGTCAGCAGGGTTGCAAACATGTCAGGAGGGATTTTGGTGAGAGAAACATTACAAAACAGAATTGTTGCACCTCCATGTCTGACAGTAGTCAAAAATATATTGGATTTATATTCAACATTTCTCTCCAAACAAACACATCCAGTCCACCTGATGCCAAACACCTACATTTAGCTGTCATGTGACCTCATCACATTGTCTTTCATTCAGGTGTTGATTGTCAGTCTTGAGCAGGTCTATAATCGTGTCCCTCAAGACAGCATTTTGGTCTTGCCCATGGGGGTGTAGAAGTTTGAATGGAAGACAGTGTTTGTGTGACAGGTGAGATTAGAAATAATTTCTTAAAGTGACAGGACTCATTTGTGTGTTTCATAGACCCACAACTGCTGTGTGGGGTCACAATGCTTGTTACCTGGTACTGGATACAAATTCATGTATAACCTTTATTTAATGTTATGGCTTATAATATGTCATTTCCTGTAAAAAAAAAAAATCCACCATACAAATTATGTACTGTTCATATCTTTGCAAAGGAGTAAACTAATACAAATCAACAGGGGATCAAATACATGTTTCCACTACTGTATGTGCACAAAGATATAACAGAATGTTTGTCCATATTTTCTACCAGAATAAAAGTGTCGCAAAACTAAAAGTACAGTGCAAGAAAAGTTTTAACAGGCTTAGGAAATAGAGTACATCAGCATACATACCAATTTAAATTGTTGTTCTTTACACGTGACACACACATGCCTTTTGTCTCATCCTAGAGTGCTGCAACGTGTAAACGGTGTTACAATGTTTTGGTGACATCATGACCAGTGTTCGTAATAACGGTGCCATGTAATAACAGCCTTAGTAACGCCGTTACTAGTAATCCAATTGCCTTAAGTGATAGCTTGATTTAACGCGGGACGCTACTTTTGATGTGGTTTTATGTCGACAACAAGACAGCATCATAAGTGCAGCAAGTTCAATGCAGGAAATATATTTTTACTAGTGAAAGCAACAAGCAGCACCACACTAAAATAAACCTGATATCAAATAGGAAGAGGCACCACCACGCTGTGACACAGCAGACAACAACATAAGCACACATACACAATGGGAATAATGAACAACAAATCACTGATTAAAGTGACAAACTTGCCATCCAAACAATACACCGTTTGTTGACAAGAAGATATGACAGCCATCGAAGCACGTTCAATCTCTTTATTAAGCAGAGGTAACCCATGCTGGTGAAAAGATTCAAAAGAGCTGGCGTCAGAGCCGACAAATTGTCGTTATTAGCGGCTAGAGATAACAAACACAGCTCCCTTAAACCCTCTATTAAGTCATACGTCACTAGGAAACAAGCCCCACCTTTTAAAAGCACACACACTCACCCTGTGCACCAGATGAAATGTCTCTCGACTGCATGTGCCAGATATTAAAAGTTGATGTTTTAAAGTAAGGTGTTAATTACTTTCCCTAGTAATTAATTACATTTATTAAAGAGTAATTCTGTCAGTAATTAAATTACTTTTTTGGTAAAGTTACAAGTAACTTCAATAATTACATTTAAAAAGTAATTTTTAAGAATACTGATCATGACATTGGCTTTAAACGATTAGTGTAGAGTTTACAGAACACATTTTGAAAAGATGTTGTGACTCTTTTTATGCAGTCTGACTCTGCGCTAGTTGGTGCAGGGTGTTCACCTGCATGCTGCTGGAGCTTGGTTTGTGAATGCTGCTGAGTACACATACTGCATGTCATTCTGTACCACCATTATTCTATTGATTTACCATTTTAACACTCAACTACTTTCAACAAAATTCATATCTCAACCCTTTGAAGCTATTCCAACATCAAAATATTCAGCTCATTCAGGACACGGTGGTTATCTGTTGACACATACCACAAAATTCCCATATTTTTCATAATTCTATATATTGTATGTTGACATTACTATTGAAAATGAGTAAACCATTTTTACACATTTTAAGTTCTGCACTTCTCCCATTTCTTTATCGATACAGATCATTCCAACATTAAATTGTTCAATTAATTCCGGAAATTCTGACTATTACTAATAATTTTCGACATCCCCAAAAATACTTTAACTCAAATTCCACACTTTTAATAACACTAATTCTCTTTGATTTTGTGAACTTTTAGGACTTCCACATTTCTCAACCAAATCAAAACATTTCATCATAAAAACATTCAGCTCATTTTAAACTTTTATGCCAGGGGTGGGCAAACTATGGCCTGTTGGCCACATGCTGAACGCTATGCTTCTGACCCGTAGAACAACTCGAAATCATATATTTTTTAAACACCCAAGTTGTAGCCAGCAACATGACTTGCAAAGCTATTGTGACAAATTTGAGTCACACAGGAAATAGTCAGAGCCAAACTACACCTATACCTGCATCTACACTGCTTGGTAGGTTGCTGGAGTGGGTGAGGGTTAGATTTTCACTGCATATTCTACAAAACAAAATGCAGAAAAAAAACTGTAAAGGTCCCAAATCCCCTGAAAATGTAACCTTAAAACCAAAATTAGCATCTTTGATGATTTCCATGTGTCCTGTCATAATTAATGTAGTAGTTCAATTAATAACTCCTACAAACTACAAAAAACACACAATTTCAAAAGCGTAAACTGTGCTAGTTTTTTTTTTTACATTTGCTCAAAATATAGACACAATCTTTTTGTCTCTGCGTCCACCTTTCATTGATGTAGAACTTTTTCTATTTACACAAAAAGCACATTACTCTCCTACACTGTTGAAAAACGTATGTAAATGTGTGTAAGTAGGGCTGGGCGATATGGACGAAAAAGTATATCTCGATATATTTTTACTTAAACTCGATATTCGATATATATCTCGATATAATTTCCGGTGAAAATATTTATATAAAGATATTAATTTTTGAGCGAGATTCACTGAAATTGAAGTGAATGACAATTGTACTGTAAACAGTTAGTGGCACTTTTATTAACCCACTTAGTCAAGTAGCACAGAATTATATAACATAAATAAAATAGAAACATATTCTTTCTACATAAAATAAATAACCTAGCTGTGCAAATAATACAAAATATATTAAACTCAGATAAAAAATAAATTTACAGGCAGGCACTTTTTAATTCCCAGTCGACGATGTAATGGACTGTCACACACATGTACGGTTCTGTGGTCCTACTAGACCACATGTCTGTGGTCAGCGCCATGTAAGTGACTTGACTTAATTGTGTGACTATGATCTTGTTGTTTGTTTCAAAATGAGTCAACTATTCAATGTCAAGATATAAAGTATAAATAATGAACAAAATGTCAACTACTGTCTTGTTGTAAAACACCAATGGAAATGAAATGTAGCATTTAGACAGGCTATACTGTAGCAAAAGTCATCACATGTCCACAATCATGCGTGTTCTTAAATGTGTATTCCACCCTCTTCCATGTCGAGACCAGTTTTGATTTGGGCTTACATGGTAAACAACTCAAATGTTGGCCATTGTTTAATCCAGACGCATGCATTTGTCCAAACGTGGCCAAGTAGACACATTGTAGGTTTCCTGGACGTCGTCTACATCGCTAAAATAAAAATCTTAAGAAGAGAATCCCTCTGCCATCTTCCACTAGATTATTTAAGATATAAATTGCCCGCTTGAAAATTCCCTCTTCTCTTCTACAACTCTCCCGTCGTCATTTGGGATGTCTGTTGTGATTTCCCTTCCTGGTTCGATGACCCGCCCTATCTTGCCTCTGATTGGCCTGTCCCTAATGTTTTGCCCTAATCTCAACCAATCGTGACTCATCATAGCACGTCTTGGAAGAAGGAAGGGGAGGGGTTTAGTAGCCCTTGGAGGAACACAACAAATAAGTGGCGTTTGGTCATTTTAACGTGAAATAAATTATATCGATATTACGATATTTTCTTGATTCATATCTTGTTTAAAAATATATCGATACATCTTACAAACTCGATATATCGCCCAGCCCTATGTGTAAGTGAGTACTTCTTCTTTGCTGTGATAATCCATTCACCTCATGTCAAGTGTGGCATATCAAGCGTTGGATTAGACAGCATTTTAATGCTCCAGCCAGACATCCCATCCAATTCGCGAGGGCTGGGGAGGGTGCCAAACACCCCCGCCAGAGAGCTACAGTTAGACTCCTCTCACCAGGAAATGAGTGGCGCATGAGGGTTGACCTGGGGAAGCAACTCCAGTTATCCAGGGAGATTGTCAAAACATCGCTACGGCCAGACCTGGTCTTCTGGTCAGAGGCTTGCAGGACGGTTCTTCTGGTTAGAGCTCACTGTCCCATGGGACGGGGGGTTGGAGGCTGCTTATGAGCGGAAGCGAGCCAAGTACTCTGACCTGGCAGCAGAGTGCAGGGAGGCTAGCTGGAAAGCTGTCATCTGCCCTGTGGAAGTGGGGTGTAGGGCCTTCGTGGGTTCCTCAACTGCCCGCCTACTCCGAGACATTGGATGCACAGGAGCAGGGCATCGGAAAGCCATGAAAGAGCTGGCCGAGGAGGCGGACAAAGGCAGCTTCTGGCTGTGGCTAAGGAGGAAGCATAAGAGTTGGGGGGAAAACACCTAGGACATCAGCAGGGGGTGGCAGGGAGACATCCTTGCCCTCGCTCCGCCACCATGAGACGTTGATGAATGGTGGTCCCCAGCTGATGACCCGTTTATGCCCACAGAGGTGTTCGGTGAGGTGTCACAGCACACCTGTCAAAAGGCACTGGAGGAGGTGCGTCAGGCAGCAATGCCCAGCAGGAATTCCGTCACCTGTATCTTGATATGTTGTTTAAAAATATATCGATACATCTTACAAACTCGATATATCGCCCAGCCCTATGTGTAAGTGAATACTTCTTCTTTGCTGTGATAATCCATTCACCTCATGTCAAGTGTGGCATATCAAGCGCTGGATTAGACAGCGTTTTAATGCCACACCAAAATGTGCAGTTGTAACAGCATAATGCCACATATTTTGCAGACGTTGAGGGAGTGTTTAATAGGACTGCTGACTGCAGCAATGTCCACTAGAGCTGTTGCCCCTGAATTGAATGTCCAGAGGTGTTTTTAGAGAATTTGGCAGTACATACAGTACATACAACTGCAGAGCATGTTTAACCACACCATCCTAGTACCTCAGCATCCAGCATCTTCACCTTCAAGATCGTCTGAGACAAGTCCCCCAGACAGCGGCCGAAACGATCACTTAACTTTTAAAGAAGTTCTGCACAAATTGTCAGAAATCGTCTCAGGGAAGGTCATCTGCATCATCTGCTAATTGGTCTTAAATTGACTGCAGTTGGTCGTCGTAACCAATGTGACTCTGCAAATACCCACATTCAGTGATGTCTGGCACGTTGGAAAGGTGTTCTATTCATGGATGAATCCCGGTTTTTAATGTTTAGTGGAAATGGCAGACATTCATGTACGATATTGGGAAGTCTGAAGTCAGGGTGGATGAAGTGGTCAATGGTTTGATGGAATGTGCAGGCACATTTTGTGGAGAACCAACACCGATGGATTTTATTGATAGCATTTTGAATGCACAGATTGTGACGAGACCCCCGAGCTCCATTGCTGTGCCGTTCATCTATGACAACCAGCTCATGATAATGCACGGCCCCCGCTCCTGGAAGCTGAAATATCCCATCATCCCAGCATACTCATCAGACATGTTACCCGTTGGGTCTGTTTGGGATGCTGTGAGTCGCCGCATAAGAAAGGGTGTTCCACTTCACACAGCTATTGAAGCTAAGATGCACCCCCCTTATGACTATCTGTTGGTTTTTCGAATAGACTGGACTCACACTTTATCTATCATCTACCCACTTGACATCCATTGCAGCTTGTCACCATGGAAGTGAGGGCCCTACATCTGCGATTCCTTCTCAAGGTTTTTGTTTAGTTTTTCCTTGCCCTGGATTTGTGTTTGGATCAGGAATGTCGTTGTGAGTTTGTGAAGCTCTGTGAAGGCTGTATGAATACAATTTGATTCTTTGATTGGGTGATTGAAAGAGGAGTGGACCAACATTCCACAATCAACAACATTAGATGTGTTGCATTTCTTGAGACAAATCAATCAATCGATCAATGTTTATTTATATAGCCCTAAATCACAAGTGTCTCAAAGGGCTGCACAAGCCACGACGACATCCTCGGTTCAGAGACTTTAAAAGGGCAAGGAAAAACTCACAACCCAGTGGGATGTCAATGTGAATGACTATGAGAAACCTTGGAGAGGACCGTAGATGTGGGTTACCACCCCCCTCTCGGGGAGACCGGATGCAATGGACATCAAGTGGGTCTAGCATAATATTGTGAAAGTCTAGTCCATAGTGGATCTAACATAATAGTGAGAGTCCAGTCCATTGTGGGGCCAGCAGGAGACCATCCCGAGCGGAGACTGCAGAGATGTCCCCAACCGATGCACAGGCGAGTGGTCCACCCCGAGTCCCGACTCTGGACAGCCAGCACTTCATCCATGGCTACCGGACCTGTGCCCCCCCTCCACAAGGGAGAGGGGGGCAGAGGAGAAAAGAAAAGAAACGGCAGATCAACTGGTCTAAAAAGGGGGTCTATTTAAAGGCTAGAGTATACAAATGAGTTTTAAGATGGGACTTAAATGCCTCTACTGAGGTAGCATCTCTAACTGTTACCGGGAGGGCATTCCATAGTACTGGAGCCCGAATAGAATAGAAATGGTGGTTACATCAGCCACCGACTGGTTTTCTGACGTATCCCCCGTCCCCAGCAGTGCCAATACAGTAACACTGCACATCTTATTTGATATAGGCCATTTTATAGTGGCCAACCTAAAGCATGCATGTGCAATATTCATGCTGTTTATTCAGCATCTTGATGTGCTAAATATTTGAAGTGAATGGATATATAAACACAGTTTTGTCAACAATATTTGAGACGAACAGATTTTTTGTGTGCATAGAATATGTTATGTCCAGCTCTTGATAGATGGAATTAAAAACAAATGGGCTGCGTTTATATTTTTGTTGAGTATATTTAATTGCTTAGCATATCTTGGCCAACATTGGATTGATATTAGCATGTTTAGTAAATTAATCCTTTCATTTTCCTTTATGCTGCCCACAGTGGAAAACATTTGGACGCGGTCAAGGGAAAAATAATAACCCTCAAGGAAACACAAGACAGATCAAGCATTTAAAAAAAACCCAATACTATTTAAAAAATGTTTTACAGCAACTTACAACCTAATGGCACTTCTAAGAAGTGTCTAAATCAGGGGTGTCGAACTCATTTTAGATCGGGGGCCACAAGGAGAAAAATCTACCCCCAAGTGGGCCGGACTGGTAAAATCACGGCACGATAACTTAAAAATAAAGACGACTTCAGATTGTTTTCTTTGTTTAAAAATAAAATAAGCACATGCTGAAAATGTACAAATCATAATTATGTTTGTTTTTTTACACTTACATTATGCAGTTAATAATATTCTATCTTTATTTGTTGTTATTTATACTTTAAATAAATTATATGATCATTTTCATCAGTCAACTCACTGGTATTCATTTTTAATCTATCAAGATAAAAACAAAAATCTCAAAATCAAAGTACAGGATGTTATTTATGTAGTTTGCTCATTTTCCTCGACTGGTGCAGTAACATCATGTGGTTTATTTTTTTTATTTTATTTTTTTACATATGTAGCATAATGTACAAAGATACAAATAAGTGCTATTGGGACATCTCGTGGACACATTTAGAACAGCAGTTTCTTTCATTCAAAAATTTCGGCTCCTTTTCATACTTGGCAAACTCAGCCCGCGGGTCGGAACTTTGACACCCCTGGTCTAAATAGTCATCAGAATGCATGGTTGATATAGCTCATGAAAGGACAAGAAGGTTGGACCTGTAACTTTCCACTCTGACATTTGTGCTAGTTCCAGACCCACCCACCCACACACACACACGGCTTTAACAGATTTTAAGAAGGAACAAGCAATTTTTAGTACAACAAATAATATTTTTGCAATGACACTCTTTGATTAATGAGTAACTTTAGAATCTTGGAGACACCAGGACAATGTCTCCATAATTGTCCTTAAGGACAGGTTTGCACTTTTGTTTCTTGTTATTGATGACGATAGAGCTGAACGGGTGTGTTGGATTCGTGCGTCTGTGTCGATGAATAATGTTTCAGTGTTAAACACAAACACATTCGTGCTCATTATACATCAGGGTCAATTATAAATATGTACATAGTATATTCACACTTAATACGATAGGAGATCATTTCAGCCTATTCAAGATGTAATGCACTATTACATATTACATTGTTTTAAATAAGTGCCTGATTCACTTTGAATATTGTCACTGATAAACATGCTGGTGTTGGTCTAATCCATGAAAGGCAGGAAAAGAACACGTCTCCAAAAGGTTATGAAGGCAAATGTTAAGTGACATCGCCGAGCGTCTCTAAAAGTCCAAACCCACATGGGTCTTTTGGGTTGGGGGACTCGATGTACATCTTCTTTCTGATGCTTGTGTTTGCAGTGTGTTACAGAACTGTTGACTTCTTTCTAGATGTTCTGTATAGGAAGAGTTTTATTTTCTAGACTAGCATTGCGGCTTTTAGATTTTAGGCAGGGTAAATGAAGAAAAAGCAACATGATTTCTTTTTTTTTTTTTCTTTTTTTTTGCCAGACATCCCATGTGGGTGTTTATTCTTTTCCTGTTCCTAGCATTAATTCCTGCCTGTTTCTCACCAGTTTCCCGTGGAGCTTTCACGTCACCAATGTTCAACAACACACTCACCTGCCAGAACATTAGGTACACCTGTTCAATCCAACGATGTCCTATCAAAAAGAATAATGACCAGCTTTGATTGACGCTGTAATTAGCTTTATTTGGAATTCAAATATCACAAACAGGCAGTGCATTTGTAAACCAGTGCAATTCCAATTCACAATATATAAAGATATTGATAGATTATTACCTTTTTGAAAGTATTTAACTCTTGTATTGTGTGTATTACTTTAAGATTTTGCAGGTGTACCTCAAAAAGAAAAAGAAAAAAAAAAGCAACAGAAGATGGTTTGCTTTTAAACTGTACTTTAAGATGGCACATATTTGCATTTTTAAAATGTACCTCTTACACTAACAGTTGTGCAGGAAATGAAAATATTGATATTTGTAGCTTGATAAATATCTACAAAATAAGTATTTGATCCCCTGCTGAATTTTGACGTTTACCCCTTTGCAAAAATATGAACAGTCCACACATTTTATTGTAATTTTATTTCAACACAGAGAGACAGAATATACCAAAAATCCAGAAAGATAACATTGAATAATGGTGATTCATTTATTTACATTTGATTGAGGTAAACTCAAGTTTCAACTCATCGGGTGTATACACACATTATTTGTTTGCATTGAATCCCCTACACCACCTTGAGCAAGACCACAGAGCTGACCATAAGGACACGATTGTGGACTTGCTCAAGACTGCAATGGACCACACGTTTGACCATCAACACCTGAATGAGTCGCACAAGGCAAGAAGGAGAACGTGATGAGGTCACGTGACTACAAAATGGAGACGTTTGGCATCAAGTGGACCGGAATGTTTGTTTGCAGAAAAATGTTGAATATGAATCCAACAACACTATCCCTACTGTTAAACATGGAGGTGCAAACAATCGGTTTTGTAATGTATTTCTCGCCAAAATTCCTCCTGACATGTTTGCAACCTTGCTAAACGACTACAAGAATCATTGGATTTCTGTGCTTGCCAACAATACTTTCTACATCAATTACTAACTAACCCCTTGTATTGGGGTAACATACTTATTTCAGTGATATACTGTTCCTATTTTTGTAAGGGGGTGAATGTACTAAATCAGCAGGGTATCGAGTACTTATTACCTCCACCATCTATCCAGAGGTGATTGTAGAGTATCCACTATCCATGTATCCATGTATCTACCAATCTGTAGACCCACATGGCTACCACCCCAACAGAGACCACACGGTTCCGTTCTCCAGCACTTTCCATCAAAAAAAGACACAACGTTTGTCTCTAAACAGAGCTCATTTTCATAAATGTTTGCGAGCCCCTTTTCCAACCTTTAATAAAGGATTGCACATTGACTTTGTAGCCCACTTTTATGAGGGCCTTGATAACACACACTCAAAGAATTGTCTTAGGAGAGTTTAAAAATTAGACTTGCAATGATGGAAGAAACGCATCTTCCGTAATTGTTCTTATTTTGTTCTACGTGTGTGGATGAAGAGATTTATGGCTTTAAAATAACGTGCCTTAAATGCTTTCAGAGAAAACCTGTTAGTAGGTACAAGCCCTGCTTTTAATCTACTCGTATGTGTGTCTTTGAATTCAAGTTTCTGTTTAAGAGCATGTTGATGTAAATGTTCATTTACCTCAGATGTTTAAAAAAGTGTTCTCAATAAACTTATTTTGTACCGTAGCCATTTTCTCTTGCTTCATGCTTTACAGTTGGGGGGTTTCCAAAGTGTTTTTTTGTCTCTTAGCATATTGACAAAATAAAAGGAATTAAAAATGTACTTAAGTTTTCGATTTTGGAAGAAAATAATTGCCCAAATTTTGCCACTGTTTTAGTTTTTGCACGACCAAACTTTGAGCAAATTGTCTATGGCGTGGCCAATACATAGAATACCGCACGTTGGTGACTCAATCTTTGTACTTTTTTACAGAGTATTACTGCAAAGTAATCCGCCATGAGTTCAAAGAAAGACAGTGGCAGCGAAACACAATTGAATTTAATTTAATAATTAGTTTAATCAAACTTGCAAACCACCCGCTCTCTGTGTCACCTCCCCTCTCTCGGCTAACTAACTGCTAAACTAACTAAGCTAAGCTTGGCGTGGCGTTCTGAGGGCATCTGCTCCCTCACGTTGTGACTACTTCTCCGAAGACAGCAAGAAATCGACTCGGTGAATGAAACAACGTGAGTATGGCTCCCTGCTCTTCATGCACCGTTCTCCCTACTAGAGGACCGTGTCCGCAAATTAGAGCAGAGTCATTTCGTAACTTTGGACACTGCGGACACATTTGCTAGCGTTAACTGTAGTGAGCTGACAGGCCAAGTTTGTTGCAGCCCGAAGCGGCCTACAAGCCACGGTGAATTGTTTGAGACGCATAATAGATTTAGTCCTTTAGCTAGTCCTACACCCCAGTCTACCGGGCACCACACCTTAGTCATAGGGGACTCCATCACCCTGAAACATATAACTTAGTAAACCAGCCATAATTAATTGTATTCCTGGGGCCAGAGCGCCTGACATTGAAGCTAATCCTAGGGAGCTAACTCGCAACAGGCCGAGTAAACACGTACGACAGGATAATCGCACCACTAGCTACGCGAACATAGTTGTACACGTTGCCTCCAATGACACTAGGATGAGACAGTCAGAGATTACAATGAGAAACATAGCTAGGACTTACAATCTCGCTAGAAAGATGTCCAGGCATCGAGTACTTATCTCTGGCCCCCTGCTTGCGAGAGGCAATGATGAGAGGTATAGCAGATTAGTCTTGCTTAACAAGTGGCTGGCTAGTTTTTGTAGAGAACAGGGACTAACGTTTATTGATAATTGGCCCTATTTCTGGGGCAAACTTGGCTTCTTGAGGACGGACGGCCTTCACCCTAACCGGGAAGGCGCCATAACTCCCCCTAGGAACATAGATTACTGGTTGAGTCACACTTAACTAACTACACTAGAGCAAGCTCGGACAGAGGCAATTACAGTGTCTGTTAGTCCGGGTGAGGAGTCAGTTAAACTAGAACTAACTAGCTCCAGGCTGGAAAATTCCTGCACATATAGAATAATACATCTATATCTCAATATATCTTGTAGAATAATACACAACTCACATAATGTTTTTTTCTGTAGTGACTGTGCCAGAGGTGAACATGCATTCTACTGAGGTGGCAAATTATTACAGGTTCAATTTATTGCAGCACCAAGCAAATAATCTCAACATCACCATCATATCAAATCCGAGATGTGATCAAAATTATTTAAGGCGCATTACACAAAATATATGTAACGTTATTAATATCAGTACTACGGTTACCATTAACACAAATTCCTCAAACCAGCCCACTACCTATAATATGTTTTTTTTTAACATCAGATCATTGTCTCCCAAAACGCTATTAGTTAATGAGGTCATTAGAGACAACAATCTTAACGTCATTGGTCTCAGCGAAACCTGGCTAAAACCAGATGAATTTTCCCGCTTAACGAGGCGTCTCCTCCTAACTATACTAATACACATATTGCCTGTCCCCAAAAGGGGTGGAGGGGTCGCACTAATATACAATGAAAGCCTTTACCTTACCCCTAACCTAAGTAATAGATATAAATCATTTGAGGTGCTTACTATGAGGTGTCACACCGCTACTTCTCCATCTGGCTGTTATCTACCGCCCCCCTGAGCCCTATTTGGACGTTATCAGTGAATTTTCAGAGTTTGTAGCTGATCTAGTGATGCATGCAGATAATATAATTATAATTTTAATATATTTATCTTAACATAAATATATTTAATATCCATATGAATACCTCGTCAGACCCTCCGTGCGTGGCGCTCCAGACTATAATTGATAGCTGTGGTCTTACACAAATATCAAATGAACCCACGCATTGCAATGTTAATACAATAGATCTTGTCCTTGTCCAGGGTGTCACCACCTCCAAAGTTATGGTACTCCTGTACACTAAAGTAATGTTTGATCATTATCTTACAAAATTTGAATTTCTGACTCCTTGTCAACATGCTACTAATAACCAATGCTTTAGCAGCTGCAACATTACCGCTGTCACAACTATGACTCTTGCTGGCCTACTGACTTCAGTAATGGCACCATTCTCAAATTATGTGGGCTCTATCGATAATCTTACTATTAACTTTAATGATGCCCTGCGCAACACCATTGATAGTATAGGACCGCTTAAGATAAAAAAGGCCCCTAAAAGACGTACCGCCTGGTTTAAAAAATAAACAATAGCTCTTAAACTATCATGTAGAAAGCTGGAATGCAAATGGCGTGCGACTAAACTTGAGGTTTTCTATCAAGCATGGAGGGATAGTTTAATAACTTACTTAGCTAAAACGAATTACTACTCTAATCTCATCCGCCATAATAAAAATGATCCTAAATATTTGTTCAGTACAGTAGCATCGCTAACCCAACAAGGGACTCCCCCAGTAGTTCCACCCAGTCGGCTGATGCCTTTATGAATTTCTTTAATAAGAAAATTGAACTCATGAGAAAGGAGACAACTTGTCCCAGCTAAACTGGGTTCTATTAACACAGATACAAATCTTTATACGACGGATATTGCCCTCCAAAATAATCTCTCTCTTTTTGATGTAATATTATTAGAGGAACTCCGGCGACCTGTAAATGGTACAAAACAAACAACATGTTTACTTGACTCACTTCCTGGGAAATGTATCAAGGAGATGTTTGTAATATTAGGACCATCAGTGCTAAATATTATTAATTCATCACTTTCCTCTGCCACTGTTCCCCTAACATTCAAAAAAGCGGTTATTTATCCTCTGCTCAAAAGACCTAACCTTGATCTTGACCTCATGGTAAACTACCGGCCGGTGTCCCACCTTCCCTTTATCTCAAAAATCCTCCCAAAAATTGTTGCAAAGCAGCTAAATGAACACTTAGCATCTAACACTCTCTGTGAACCCTTTCAGTCCGGTTTCAGGGCAAATCACTCTACTGAGACTGCCCTTGCAAAAGTGACTAATGATCTATTGCTAACAATGGATGCTGATGTGTCATCTATGTTGCTGCTTCTTGATCTTAGCGCTGCTTTCGATACCGTCCATTATAACATTCTATTAGAGCGTATCAAAACACGTATTGGTATGTCAGATCTAGCCTTGTCTTGGTTTAACTCTTATCTTACTGACAGGATTCAGTGTGTTAACAATGTGACCTCGGAGTATGTTAATGTAACGTGCGGAGTTCCACAGGGTTCGGTTCTTGCCCCTGCCATGCTGCCGCTCGGTGACGTCATACGCAAATACGGTTTTAGCTTTCACTGTTATGCTGATGACACCCAACTCTACATGCCCCTAAAGCTGACCAATACGCCAGATTGTAGTCACTTGGAGGTATGTCTAAATGAAATCAAACAATGGATGTCCGCTAACTTTTTGCAACTCAACGCTAAGAAAACGGAAATGCTGATTTTCGGTCCTGCTAAACACCGACACCTATTTAATAATACCACCTTAACATTTGACAACCAAACAATTACACAAAGTGACTCGGTAAAGAACTCGGTATTTTCACCGAACCAACTCTCTCATTTGAGTCACACATTAAGAGTGTTACTAAAACAGTCTTTTTCATCTCCGTAATATCGCTAAAACTCGTCCCATTTCGTCCACCACCGATGCTGAGATCATTATTCATGTGTTCGTTACGTCTCGTCTCGATTACTGTAACGTATTATTTTCGGGTCTCCCTATGTCTAGCATTAAAAGATTGCAGTTGGTAAAAAATGCGGCTGCTCGACTTTTGACAAGAACAAGAAAGTTTGATCATATTATGCCTATACTGGCTCACCTGCACTGGATTCCTGTGCACTTAGTATGTGACTTTAAGATTTTACTACTTATGTATAAAATACTAAACGGTCTAGCTATTGTACCATATGTCCGGGCCAGAAATCTGCATTCTAAGAACTCCGGCTTATTAGTGATTCCCAGAGCCCCCAAAAAGTCTGCAGGCTATAGAGCGTTTTCTATTTGGGCTCCATCCAGTACTCTGGAATGCCCTACCAGTAACAGTTAGAGATACTATCTTAGTAGAAGTATTTAAGTCCCATCTTGAAACTCATTTATACACCCTAGCCTTTAAATAGGCCCCTTTTCTGACCAGTTGATCTGCCGTTTTTTTTTTTTACTCTGCCCCCCTATCCTGCGTGGAGAAGATATCTGGTGACCACGGATGACGGGCTAGCTGTTCAAATTCGGGACCCGGGATTGACCACTCCTTATGCATCAGTTGGTGACGTCTCTGCACCGTGAGATGTCTACATGTAAGAGGTTCCCCTGCTGGCCCCACTATGGACTGAACTCTCACATTATTAACCGTATCCATTCGGCATCCATTGCACCGGTCACCACACATGCGGTCCCCTCCAAGGTTTCTCACTGCGCCCAATGGGTTGAGTTTTTTGTTGCTCTGATGTGGGATCTGAGTCGAGAATGTCATTGTGGCTTGTGCAGCCATTTGAGACACTCGTGATTAAGGGCTATATAAATAAACTTTCATTGATTGACTCTGAAGAAAGAATTGTAAAAATTTATCAACATCACATAGAAGAATCTTCAATAATGTAAATGTAATGTCAAATATTCCTTTATTCATTTCATTATCATTGGTATGAATTTTCCATTGTTTTCTGCATATAACTAATTCATATTTTTGTGTCTGGAACAGATTTATTAGATTTACATTATTCCTCATGGGGAAGATGTTTTCGTACAATCTTCACATTAAATGAAACGAGCTGTGTTTGTGTGTGTGTGTTTGCGTGTGTGTGTGTGTGTGTGTGTGTGTGTGTGTGTGTGTGTGTGTGTCAAACTGTGCTGAGGCTAGCACTCCCTTTTATTGTTTGTGAAAGTCACAGGGATTTTAATTGAACAAAAAGTGTGGAGGGAGTGAACGTGCCTTGAATGCTTGCTAATTCCAACCTGACCTCTGCAGTCTTGCAGGCTGTTTTATACTGACTGTTAAACTCAATATCAGCTTGAAGCAATACAACAATCTCAGGTTGGTTTTATATTTCACGATTATGGAGGAGAACAAAAACAAAGGCTAAAAATCCTATGAGGTCAGAGAAGTTGTAATATTTCAAACAAAATGCTGGCACGCTTTAATGCACTCCTGAAAGGATTCTTCCAGGATTCTCCACAGCTCTGTAGTCTTTGCTATCTCGATGTGTTCTACGTCTTCAGAACATGTTCCTATGACGACCCCTCAAAGCACCCATACCGCCCAGATGACCGAAATTTCACAAACAAGTACTCTTGATGTATTTGCCTTTTTTCCATCACTTGACTCGATATGCCGCCCCCTCTTGGTGTGACCTCATCTGCAGAACTGGAGCCCATTTCCCCGCATAGACAGTGTGGATAAAGAAATGTAAAACTAATATTTTGATCACCTAATTCCATTTTTTTGTCACCCTGGTCCAAGATTACTTAAAAACCGATATACCTTACCATACCAACTTTATTTATAAAGCCCTTTAAAAACAACCAGAGTACGGTTAACGTTATGAGCAACAAATACATATGAAATAATCTCCAGACTTCCCTGGTCTTCCAACTCCTCTTCCATAGACACCATGGTCTCATGCTCTTTCAGCATTTCCTCAAGCATCTTGATGAAAACATCAGCAGAAGAGGACGTAAAATAGAATACTTACCTTAGGCCAGGTGTCAAACTCATTTTAGCTCAGGGGGCCGCATGGACAAAAATCTGTGCATTCAAATCTGACTATTAAAATCAAGGCATTAAAACTAAAAAATAAAGACGACTTCATATTGTTTTCTTTGTCTTACTTTGGCCAAAAATGGAACAAACACATTCTAACAATATTACAATAAATATATAGAAAAAAAATACCGGCAGTGGTAAAGTTTAGACCCATGAAGGAAAGAAGAAAGTGAATGAATGTTTAGAACTGATATACCAGGGTAATGCATACATTTATAATTTGTTTTCATAACGGTTACAAAAAAGTGGGACCCCAAAAATTTACTGTGGGACCCCATTTTTAAGACTTGATGGGGTCCCTGGTACCCCATTTTGAAAATTCCTAGCGCCAACACTGATGGAGTATTGGTGCGTGCAAAACTGCAGCAGGCGGCTGTGGCCTGCGGGCCGGTTCTAATACTAATCAAATATCATCCTGGGGGCCATAGGTTTGGCCCGCGGGCCTTGACTTTGACTTTGAGTTGGTATGCCTTAGGCTTATCTTTTTTTTATTTTGTTTTTGAACGCCGGGTCTGCTCTTATTTCTCCCTCTTTCCGCGGGTTCTGACTCAGTCTGTCCCCCCAAGAGAGTGCTCCCAATTTTCGCGGTCGCATTTAGCTTGAGTCTTTTAAATGTTTTCCATTCAAACTCCAACCTAAACCCATCTTCGTCAAAGTCCGAATCATTTAAATTGATATTTTTAATAATTATTTTCAAAAAATAACCCCGGCCAAAAAACATAACAAACAGAGGAAAAACAACATACACGATACAAAGCAAATAAAACCAAACAAATCTAAACAATCCGTCCCCCCACTCACACACACATTCACACATCCATTGAGAGAAGCTTACATGAACTAGAGAAAATCCAAAATGAAAATAAATTACAATTATCCATCCATCCATCCATTTTCTACCGCTTATTCCCTTTGGGGTCGCGGGGGGCGCTGGAGCCTATCTCAGCTACAATCGGGCGGAAGGCGGGGTACACCCTGGACAAGTCGCCACCTCATCGCAGGGCCAACACAGATAGACAGACAACATTCACACTCACATTCACACACGAGGGCCAATTTTAGTGTTGCCAATCAACTTATCCCCAGGTGCATGTCTTTGGAGGTGGGAGGAAGCCGGAGTACCCGGAGGGAACCCACGCAGTCACGGGGAGGACATGCAAACTCCACACAGAAAGATCCCGAGCCCGGGATTGAACCCAAGACTACTCAGGACCTTCGTATTGTGAGGCAGATGCACTAACCCCTCTGCCACCGTGAAGCCCCACATAATTACAATTATAATAACAAAAAATAAATAATAATAAAAAAATAGATAATAATTATAACAATAATTCATACATTAACCATCTGACGAAACCAGTCTATTGACTTCTGCAGTCAAGATATTTCATCACAGGGCCCCAGGAGTCTTCCCATTTTCTTTTAGTGGATTGTCCGCTGTATCGCAGTTTCTCCATATGTATAATTGAAACAAGTTCATGCAGCCAATTTTGAAAGAATGGAGGAGTTGGTGTCCTCCATTCTGCCAGTATGAGTTTCTTGGCCAGCACTGTACCCATTAAGAGTGCAGATTGGGTGTAGAAGGGAAGAGTTAATGAGTCCACAGAACATCCAAACAGGGCTAAGTCTCTATCAGGTTTAGAATGGGCTTTGGAAAACTTCAGAAAAGAAAAGAGAAAATTCTTGACCAAAATGTACCGATGACTGAACAGTTCTGAAAATAAATGCAACAACGAACCATTATCTACTTTGCATTTGTCACAGGTTGGGGACACAGCAGGATAGAATTTGTGTAACATAACCTTAGAATAATGAAACCTATGTATAACTTTGAACTGAATTAACCAGTGTCTGCTGTTTATTGAACATTTATGAATGTATGAAAGTGCTTTTTTTCCAGACCGCTCGCTAAACATGCATTGCTTGGCTTCGTCTGTCCACAGCGGATTACTAGGTGTAAGACAAACATTTTATCTTCGTGGTTATTGTACCGGTGAGTTTTCTGTGGTTTTCTATGACTCGTATGGTTACAGTGCCACCACCTTTTTTCGCAACTATAACAGCGTTAGGCCAGCGAGAAGGCCTTACTGACAACAACTCTGGTCTGATTGCAATTGTCTATCAACTCTGTGTGTCCTTCACTTACAGTGCATTGATGCCAGCATTGTTGAGTCTGAAGACCTCGGGTAGATTTGGCACAGCATGGCAACATAAGCTAGCTGAATTCTGATTGGATACAAACTCTAAACTAAAAACAACAGCACTGGAAGGAGCATAATATGACATGAAGAGAATATGAATACTTTTACATATTTAGGGAAAGTAAATAAAACAATACTTTTATCTTTAATTATGTTCATGATTTCTGGTTATGTTTAGGCCAGCAGAGAAGGTCTTGCTGGCCCTGACGGCCCACCAGTTGTCCTGCCACAACTCTCGCCGCTTCTCACACACTGAACGAAGCAAAGGTCAACTTAACAATGATAGAGGGATTTCAAGTGCTAGCTTCTCCTTGGCACTATAGCTAGCCATCAGACTCCAGCAAGCCAAAGACTGAACTATACTGTATTTGTTTACCAAGTAGACGTCTGAAACCCTTTCTGTCCCTCAATTCAAAAGCGATTCGGGAACGAGGCAAACTGATTTCCTAGTATCCATTCTGAAAAATCTGATTTCGAATACATCTACCGCTACGCTCTTAAATGTATTTGTAAGGTGCACTGTGATCATGCTGGCTGGGTAAAGCGAGTGCTAACTATGTTTAGCCCCTTTTATATTAGATTGAGGTCAGTTAGTATTTGATTCCAATTCAAACGCTAATTTAGTATTTGGGGTAGAAAATATTGTCGGCAAGCACAGAGATCAAACCTTTGCGTGACGAGCACCTTAATTTTCTATTTCTTTTGTCTCATCACCACATTCCACACTAAGAGCCTCAGAGGCCAGCTTAGTGGCTCTTATTGGGAAAAGTAAGACTACATGGGGTCCTGTATGACGCTTTGTGGTTACGACATAAATGAGTAATATTGTACAAAAAGGAAAACAGAACTAAAGTTATGTGTGAACGGTTGATGAATATGTACGTGGAAAAAAAAAACATAGTATACACTAAGGAAGTCCATCACTTTTGTTCTTTTTAGTTAACTTTTTTCCTTTAATGATGTATCCCAAGTCTTGGGCAGACTCTTATGATGGCAGTGAGTCAGAGAAAAGGAAAGTTAAGATAATTTACACATGGTAAAATCTTCAGAAAGTGAACTTTTTGCAACATGCAAAATGATCTTCTCCTTTGAAAACGACAGTATTAACTAAGAAGAGTAGTGGTTTTATCATTGACATTTCTTACGCCCAATAAGCCTGTCCCTCCCTTCCTCTTTATTACTGTTTTATTTAATTCTCGTATTTAAAATGTGTTTTACTGTGTTCTATGTGAACTTCATGTGTTCTGTGTACAGTGTAACTCACTTAGGTGCTGATTGGACTGTCAACCTTACAGTCAAATTGTCAGACTTAGAACACCTGAGTTGAGATGAGCACCTGCAATGTTTGTACATTCCGTGCACACTCTTTGTAGACATGGAAGGCAACACACAAGTTAATTGGTGAAGTGAATTCTTATGTTAGAAATATATTTTGATCTTATATGCAATTAAAGTGAATGAAGACTATCAATAAAGATACAATTACTGGTGTCTTACATTTATTTGCTTATGCTTTCTTTTGTTTTTATGTGCTGCTTGGATCCTTGCAGTAACCGTCACGTCGTTATTGACGTAAAAAACCTTTGTGGAAAGTCTTGCTGTTGGTAGCGTAACGTAGTAACACAAATCCTGACACATTTTTTAAACATTATTGACAACCTTAATGCGCCAACAGCACCGCTCATAACCCCGCTAGCTAGTCACCACAACAACAACAACACAACACTGCCTCATTATGCACTAATGACGGTTACGGCAACCAAGGTTGCATTCACAGACCCCTGGAATTATAAGCATCAATATTACAACACAAACGTTGCTATTTGCTCGTTTTCCATGATCTGTATTGCTGCAATAATTATGGTAATTTGTTGCAGATTTTATTACTATTATTATTACTAATATTGCATTAGTTAGTTTTCATAATTCAAAGTATTTCATTTACCATATTTCTCGGACCATAAGGCGCACCGGATTATAAGGCACACTGCCAATGAGCGGGTCTATTCAGGTCTTTTTTTTAATACAAAAGGGGCACCAGATTATAAGGCTGTCATGTGTGGGTCGCATCTTACTGCGGGGTTCGTTCTCTCGGGATGCAGACGGACCACTCTGGACAAAGCGTGCAGGTAGGAACATGATTTAATCTTCGTAAATCATAACACATACCAAAAACAGAAATCAAGCAAAAGGAAAACGTTCGATCGCACGGGAAGCTAAGGTAACCACTTAGCACAGGAATCATAAACTAGGAGGAAAGAAATATCGACATGTTGCATACAGCAAACAATGAAGCCAGACAGTGTGGCGGGCAACGTGAATAAATAGCTCTCTGATTAGTGCTCGACAGCAGGTGAGCATACCGACCACTAACCAGAGGCAGGTGAACCCAATTAATACCCATGGAAACCAAAACAAACCCAGAAGTGCACAAAACTGGAACTATGGGAGTCCAAAACTATCCATCCATCCATCCATCCATCTTCTTCCGCTTATCCGAGGTCGGGTCGCGGGGGCAGCAGCCTAAGCAGGGAAGCCCAGACTTCCCTCTCCCCAGCCACTTCGTCCAGCTCTTCCTGTAGGACCCCGAGGCGTTCCCAGGCCAGCCGGGAGACATAGTCTTCCCAACGTGTCCTGGGTCTTCCCCGCGGCCTCCTACCGGTCGGACGTGCCCTAAACACCTCCCTAGGGAGGCGTTCGGGTGGCATCCTGACTAGATGCCCGAACCACCTCATCTGGCTCCTCTCGATGTGGAGGAGCAGCGGCTTTACTTTGAGCTCCTCCCGGATGGCAGAGCTTCTCACCCTATCTCTAAGGGAGAGCCCCGCCACCCGGCGGAGGAAACTAATTTCGGCCGCTTGTACCCGTGATCTTGTCCTTTCGGTCATAACCCAAAGCTCATGACCATAGGTGAGGATGGAAACGTAGATCGACCGGTAAATTGAGAGCTTTGCCTTCCGGCTTAGCTCCTTCTTCACCACAACGGATCGATACAGCGTCCGCATTACTGAAGACGCCGCACCGATCCGCCTGTCGATCTCACGATCCACTCTTCCCTCACTCGTGAACAAGACTCCGAGGTACTTGAACTCCTCCACTTGGGGCAAGATCTCCTCCCCAACCCGGAGATGGCACTCCACCCTTTTCCGGGCGAGAACCATGGACTCGGACTTGGAGTTGCTGATTCTCATCCCAGTCGCTTCACACTCAGCTGCGAACCGATCCAGTGAGAGCTGAAGATCCTGGCCAGATGAAGCCATCAGGACCACATCATCTGCAAAAAGCAGAGACCTAATCCTGCAGCCACCAAACCAGATCCCCTCAACGCCATGACTGCGCCTAGAAATTCTGTCCATAAAAGTTATGAACAGAATCGGTGACAAAGGGCAGCCTTGGCGGAGTCCAACCCTCACTGGAAACGTGTCCGACTTACTACCGGCAATGCGGACCAAGCTCTGGCACTGATCATACAGGGAGCGGACTGCCACAATCAGACAGTCCGATACCCCGTACTCTCTGAGCACTCCCCACAGGACTTCCCGAGGGACACGGTCGAATGCCTTCTCCAAGTCCACAAAACACATGTAGACTGGTTGGGCAAACTCCCATGCACCCTCAAGGACCCTGCCGAGAGTATAGAGCTGGTCCACAGTTCCACGACCAGGACGAAAACCACACTGTTCCTCCTGAATCCGAGGTTCGACTATCCGGCGTAGCCTCCTCTCCAGTACACCTGAATAGACCTTTCCGGGAAGGCTGAGGAGTGTGATCCCACGATAGTTAGAACACACCCTCCGGTTCCCCTTCTTAAAGAGAGGAACCACCACCCCGGTCTGCCAATCCAGTGGTACCGCCCCCGATGTCCACGCGATGCTGCAGAGTCTTGTCAACCAAGACAGCCCCACAGCATCCAGAGCCTTAAGGAACTCCGGGCGGATCTCATCTACCCCCGGGGCCTTGCCACCGAGGAGCTTTTTAACTACCTCAGCAACCTCAGCCCCAGAAATAGGAGAGCCCACCACAGATTCCCCAGGCACTGCTTCCTCATAGGAAGACGTTTCGGTGGGATTGAGGAGGTCTTCGAAGTATTCCCTCCACCGATCCACAACATCCGCAGTCGAGGTCAGCAGAACACCATCCCCGCCATACACGGTGTTGATAGTGCACTGCTTTCCCTTCCTGAGGCGGCGGATGGTGGTCCAGAATTGCTTCGAAGCCGTCCGGAAGTCGTTTTCCATGGCCTCACCGAACTCCTCCCATGTCCGAGTTTTTGCCTCTGCGACCGCTGAAGCCGCACACCGCTTGGCCTGTCGGTACTTGTCCGCTGCCTCAGGAGTCCTATGAGCCAAAAGAACCCGATAGGACTCCTTCTTCAGCTTGACGGCATCCCTCACCGCCGGTGTCCACCAACGGGTTCTAGGATTACCGCCACGACAAGCACCAACTACCTTGCGGCCACAGCTCCAATCAGTCGCCTCGACAATAGAGGCGCGGAACATGGTCCATTCGGACTCAATGTCCAGCACCTCCCTCGTGACATGTTCAAAGTTCTTCCGGAGGTGGGAATTGAAACTCTCTCTGACAGGAGACTCTGCCAGACGTTCCCAGCAAACCCTCACAATGCGTTTGGGCCTGCCAGGTCTGTCCGGCATCCTCCCCCACCATCGCAGCCAACTCACCACCAGGTGGTGATCGGTAGAAAGCTCCGCCCCTCTCTTCACCCGAGTGTCCAAAACATGAGGCCGCAAATCCGATGACACAACTACAAAGTCGATCATGGAACTGCGGCCTAGGGTGTCCTGGTGCCAAGTGCACATATGGACACCCTTATGTTTGAACATGGTGTTCGTTATGGACAATCTGTGACGGGCACAAAAGTCCAATAACATAACACCGCTCGGGTTCAGATCCGGGCAGCCATTCTTCCCAATCACGCCTCTCCAGGTTTCACTGTCGCTGCCAACATGAGCATTGAAGTCCCCCAGTAGAACGAGGGAATCACCCGGGGGAGCACTCTCAAGTACTCCCTCGAGTGAATCCAAAAAGGGTGGGTACTCTGAGCTGCGGTTTGGCGCGTAAGCGCAAACCACAGTCAGGACCCTTTCCCCCACCCGAAGGCGGAGGGAAGCTACCCTCTCGTCCACCGGGTTGAACTCCAACGTACAGGCTCTGAGCCGGGGGGAAACAAGAATTGCCACCCCAGCCCGTCGCCTCTCACTGCCGGCAACGCCAGAGTGGAAGAGAGTCCAGCCCCTCTCGAGAGAACTGGTTCCAGAGCCCTTGCTGTGCGTCGAAGTGAGTCCGACTATATCTAGCCGGAACTTCTCCACCTCGCGCACTAGCTCAGGCTCCTTCCCCCCCAGCGAGGTGACGTTCCACGTCCCAAGAGCTAGCTTCTGTAGCCGAGGATCGGACCGCCAAATGCCCTGCCCTCGGCTGCCGCCCAGCTCACATCGCACCCGACCTCTATGACCCCTACTATGGGTGGTGAGCCCATTGGAGGGGGGACCCACGTTGCCTCTTCGGGCTGTGCCCGGCCGGGCCCCATGGGGACAGGCCTGGCCACCAGGCGCTCGCCATCGTGCCCCACCTCCGGGCCTGGCTCCAGAGGGGGGCCCCGGTGACCCGCGTCCGGGCAAGGGAAATCTGGGTTCCTTGCTTGTTTTCTTCATAGAGGTCTTCGAGCTGCTCTTTGTCTGATCCCTCACCTAGGACCAGTTTGTCTTGGGAGACCCTACCAGGGGGCATAAAGCCCCCGGACAACATAGCTCCTAGGATCATTGGGACACGCAAACTCCTCTACCACGTTAAGGTGGCAGCTCAGAGAGGAAAGTCCAAAACTAACAGAACATAACTAAACAAAACATGATCCGAGCCACGGATCATGACAAAGGCGCATTAAAGCGGTCATATTATGATTTTTTTCTAAATTGAAAACCCTTCCTTGTGGTCTACATAACATGTAATGGTGGTTCTTTGGTCAAAATGTTGCATAGATTATGTTTTACAGATCATCTTCAAGCCGCTTTCTGAGAGTCGCTTCAGGATGCGCCGTTTTGTGGGCGGTCTTATTTAAGTGGCTCACCTTCGACAGCGTCTTCTCCCCGTCATCTTTGTTGTAGCGGTGTAGCGTGCAAGGACGGGTGTGGAAGAAGTGTCAAAAGATGGAGCTAACTGTTTTAATGACATTCAGACTTTACTTCAATCAATAACGGAGCTACATCTCCTCATCCGTGGCTCACTAGTGCAACATCAACGGAAATGTGTCCCGTGAAAAAACGTCTGACCGGAACTCTCTAATAACTAAAGTTCCGTGGGTGAATTATGTAAACCCACTACAGTTGTTAACGCTTTGATAGCTAGTCTACTGACAAATATAAGTAAGAACTTTAGGCTACTTTATATCAGAAATGGCAACTGTCATGTACTGTTTTGTCATGTCAGAGCCACCGTAGCCGGTGTTGAGTGTGTGACGTCACGAGAGCGGGGGAGATGTTTTACTCTCGAGGTTGGTAATAAACGGCAGCGATCCTAGGCATTGAGTTGAAACGTGTTGCCTGACTATTGTTAAATAAAGACACCTAAATAAGTATATAGGTGAAACAGAGGACATTACAGCAACAGCAGAGGATGAATGCCACATAAGAAGGTCGAGAAAAAGAAGAAGTTTATGACTACGGTGTCGGCACGGACTACGATTGCGGACCCGCACACATCTTTAGGACTTATGCAGATCCCAAAGACACATCAGCAGGTACCAGAAGGTAAGAAAAGTTGGTTTTGCATAATATTGCGAAACAAAACGCCAGATGATATGTCTGCTAATGGGTGTCATTTTGCGGTCCTTATACACACACCATAATAATACTGGTATGTTTAATGCGCCGACAATCCATCAAGCAGTGTGGCTTCGTAGCTTACTTAAGTCGTACTAAAAACATTTTGACAGATTTTTGAGCGCCGTGTGTAATGTTCTATATTCTCAATGGAACATTTAAAGTTTTGATGTTGTTTACTGCCATCATATTGCAGTCTACACATATCTCTTATGTGTGACTTGTCACACTTATCATTACACCATGTACCAAATACAATTGCTTTGAGGTCAGTAAACTCAAGCAGAATGATGCCGTACATTAGGCACACCGAGTTATAAGGCGCACTGTGGATTTTTGAGAAAATGAAAGGATTTTAAGTGCGCCTTATAGTCGTAAAAATACGGAACATTTATTGAGTGTCTTATTAACATTTTAGCTATTGCGACAACTGCAATTAAATCACGTCAGACTTGTCATAACAATTTTAAGATTAAAATCCTGATAGTGATCTTTCCCTTGTTTTCAATTAAAAGTATTACAAATAGGGGGTGGGGGGTGGATCGATCTAAATATAATGTAGGTAGGTGATATCCATACTAGCGTGGTGGGATCGATACTTTAGTTGCAGTTTCTTGTCTCTACGTCCGACAAATTACTTACCCCACAAATAACTGCCTGCTGGAATAGAAGTTATTTTTGTTGTTTTGTTGACATTTTCCATCCCCGTTTCCATATGAGTTGGGAAATTGTGTTAGATGTAAATATAAACGGAATACAATGATTTGCAAATCCTTTTCAACCCATATTCAATTGAATGCACTACAAAGACAACATATTTGATGTTCAAACTCATAAACTTTATATTTTTTTTGCAAATAATAATTAACTTAGAATTTCATGGCCAAAGTAGTTGGGAAAAGGCATGTTCACCACTGTGTTACATGGCCTTTCCTTTTAACAACACTCAGTAAACGTTTGGGAACTGAGGAGACACATTTTTTAAGCTTTTCAGGTGGAATTCTTTCCCATTCTTGCTTGATGTACAGCTTAAGTTGTTCAACAGTCCGGGGGTCTCAGTTATGGTATTTTAGGCTTCATAATGCGCCACACATTTTCAATGGGACACAGGTCTGGACTACAGGCAGGCCAATCTAGTACCCGCACTCTTTTACTACCACGTTGATATAACACGTGGCTTGGCATTGTCTTGCTGAAATAAGCAGGGGCATCCATGGTAACGTTTCTTGGATGGCAACATATGTTGCTCCAAAACCTGTATGTACCTTTCAGCATTAATGGCACCTTCACAGATGTGTAAGTTACCCATGTCTTGGGCACTAATACACCCCCATACCATCACAGATGCTGGCTTTTACACTTTGCGCCTATAACAATCCGGATGTTTCTTTTCCTCTTTGGTCCGGAGGACACGACGTCCACAGTTTCCAAAAACAATTTGAAATGTGGACTCGTCAGACCACAGAACACTTTTCCACTTTGTATCAGTCCATCTTAGATGAGCTCAGGCCCAGCGAAGCCGACGGCGTTTCTGGGTGTTGATAAACGGTTTTCGCCTTGCTTGCATAGGAGAGTTTTAACTTGCACTTACAGATGTAGCGACCAACTGTAGTTACTGACAGTGGGTTTCTGAAGTGTTCCTGAGCCCATGTGGTGATATCCTTTACACACTGATGTCGCTTGTTGATGCAGTACAGCCTGAGGGATCAAAGGTCACGGGCTTAGCTGCTTACGTGCAGTGATTTCTCCAGATTCTCTGAACCCTTTAATGATATTACGGACCGTAGATGGTGAAATCCCTAAATTCCTTGCAATAGCTGGTTGAGAAAGGTTTTTCTTAAACTGTTCAACAATTTGCTCACGCATTTGTTGACAAAGTAGTGACCCTCGCCCCATCCTTGTTTATGAATGACTGAGCATTTCATGGAATCTACTTTTATACCCAATCATGGCACCCACCTGTTCCCAATTTGCCTGTTCACCTGTGGGATGTTCCAAATAAGTGTTTGATGAGCATTCCTCAACTTTATCAGTATTTCTTGCCACCTTTCCCAACTACTTTGGCACGTGTTGCCGGCATCAAATTCTAAAGTTAATGATTATTTGCAAAAAAAAAAATGTTTATCAGTTTGAACATCAAACATGTTGTCTTTGTAGCATATTCAACTGAATATGGGTTGAAAATGATTTGCACATCATTGTATTCCGTTTATATTTACATCCAACACAATTTCCCAACTCATATGGAAACGTGGTTTGTATATTACTTTATGCATTTGGTTATATTGCACTAGTTTTGTGTCTCTGGAACGGATTAATTAGATGCACGTTATTTCTTATGGGAAAGACGTGTTCGGTTTTCGTACAGTTTGTACGTTTGAATTGCTTTCAACATTTTTGATTTCGAAAATAAGTTTGAACACTTCTGTTTTACACAGTTGTCTGTGTTTTACATCACATGCACATTAAAAGAAAAGGGCTGTGTGTGGGCGTGTTAATGTGTCAAGTTGTGCTAGTAATTCAATGCAGTTAAATGTAGAGGGAATTATTTTAATGTTTTTTGTACTAACACATTGTTATACATGTACATATATATATATATATATACCTGCCATCATGGAAAGAAAATAAATGTAAAAAGATAAAACATTAATTAAATTGTTATATGTATCCAGTGATTATACTATAAAGTTATTTTCCATTTAACTTCACCAGTTTTAGATTATTTTTATTCAAAATCGCTGAATTTTCACATTTGCCATTCAAATACTGAGAAGAAACGGTGCGGTGAACAGCAGCCAGTTGAGGCACGTCACGCAGTGCCTCAACATGGATTCCGGACTCGGCTAACTGTGGCCTGCTGTGCAGTGAGACCGTATTGCTATATGAATTATATTATACATTTCCATAGTTTAGTTAGCTGAGGTATATAATGTACAGTGTATTTTGTCAACAACTGTATGTGTGTCACGTATTTCTTGTGCTGAGCAATCATAAAACTGCTGTGAAGACGCACTGTGTGAGGCTCGCAGTAATCCGGCTTCCTGGTGCCGGTTAATGCACCTCCGCCGCAGAGTGCACCCCCCGACGGGAGCGCCACACCAACCAAAGCCCACACCCAAACCCTCCACGTGCAAGACCGAATCCACCCAATAAAAGTCACTTAACAAGAAGCCAAAAAGTGCAAAAACAACAATGCTCGCGCCGGAGGAGCCGTGAACGACTGCAGGGACACAACATTAGGTACACCTGCAGACTGCAGCACGGATTTCATATTTCATTCATTCACAACTCCTCCAACACGGACACCACTGTTCCCGCACTTATAAGTAAAGGTAAGACCATAATAACTTTTTTTTTTATTAAATGTGCTTTTTTGTGTGCTACAGTTTGTATGTGTAAAGTTAAAGTTAAGTTAAAGTACCAATGATTGTCACACACACTAGGTGTGGTGAAATTTGTCCTCTGCATTTGACCCATCCCTAGCAGGGAAGAATGCTGGTATGAGCTTTAAAACATAACCCGTTAACTGCTGCCAATCAAATGGTGAATAAGATACTCTTTAGGGTTCATATGTTTGTAAAACTTTAAATATGCATATATATATATATATATATATATATATATATATATATATATATATATATATATATATATATATATATATATATATATATGTATATGTATATATATATATATATATATATATATATATATATATATATATATATATATATATATATAAATATATATATATATATATATATATATATATATATATATATATATATATATATTTAAAGTTATAGAACCATTTGTATTTGAATGAAATATTGTTTCTGTCTTATCAGAGTTATAATTAACTAGAGGCAAATTCACAACATTATTCAATGATTATGACATTTAGAGGTCAAGTATCAGTATTGGCGATACTATCCCTGCATTTACATGGTATCAGATCCATACCAAAATTCCGAGTATCGCTAATTACAGTTAGTAAATAGATTTAAAATACACGTTCATGGTTAAAAAAGGAATACATTTTTGGAAATTAGCTATCCTACCTGACACACTGACATATTGGGTAAGTCATGTCCTGGGATAGTCACATGACTGTCACATGGCAACCACTCATAAATGTTTCCTGTACGTCACTTGGGAACTTAATGAGTTTAAATACAAAACAGTACAGTAAATATTTCAAATAACACAATTAAAGTCTTCCAGTAGGTTCAAATGTTGAATTAATTGTCGGTATTAGCACATTGGATGCTAGATGATTATATGCACGACAACGTGGTGTATTTATCGCATCTATGCACTCACACAAGAATGTACAGACACACACAGTCATCACCCGGGCAACAGTGACAGTACAACTCTCTAAATATAATCAAGCACAGTTTACTCATCCCAACAGAACACACACTTACCTCAGTTACCATGGAGACCTCCAGGAGGAATGTCCTGCTGGTAATGCTATGGTGAGACTCTGTAGAGTCACACCACAAATACAGTAATTTTGTACTTTTGTTGAATCTCTGGCTTTGAATTCCATTAGCTTCATCGTCAAAAAAGTATTTTATTTTAACCATTTGAAATGCCATGACAAATCATTTCAATGATTTTCATTCACAAACCACATTTCTACCTCTGACATCATTTTTGTAGATTGGTATTTGTGAAAGCACAATTTTACCAATCGTCATAAATAAAATATTAAATACATGGAAAGAACTGTAGAAGGAAAATCGGTGTAAAAAATTGTGTGTGAATGGTGATGAGCTGGTGGAGAGAATGTAGAATTAGGGGAAAAAGTGGGATTCTTTTGTTTGCCAGAATGTTTTGATGTTGGAATGTTTGAATGGGTGCATGTGGAAAAATGACATTTCTTACAAAGGGAATTGTTGGGTCAGAAATGGACAATGGGCATCCTGAATGTTTTGAAGGATGTTTTCATTTTTAAATAGTTTAAATTGGTTCCAAAATGTGAGAGCATGCACTGAGAGTTCTCGTGTTCAAAGGGAAAAGGTCTTTGAAAAATGCAAGTTTTTGTTAGTGTGAATGTTTTGAAGGAGTTTAATGGGTTGAATAGGTTGAGAAATAGAGGGTATGTTTTGAAAACTTTAGGAACATTGGGGATAGTTGGGATGTGGACAATAGATTGCAAGAATTTCATGTAAACATTCTTAGGATCCCAAAAAATTCATGTCGTGAAAAAATTGGAATTTGGAGGACAGTGGACATTTTTTGAAGTGTGTACTTGTTGGTGGGGATATCCTTAATCAGCCAAATTTGTTCATGTTGCTTAAATTGTTTAAAGAAAAAGAAACTTTGTAAAAAAATGTCTATTCATTTCTGTGTGGAACATTTTTATGTGTGCAACAAATCAAATCAAATCAACTTTATTTATAAAGCGCATTTAAAATGTACCACAGGGGTAGCCAAGTGTTACTGCTGTGTGTGGGACATGAATGGACATTTGGTTCGACAGCAAATGTAACAGGTTAACACTGAGTTATTTTTGAGTTACTGTGTGAAACATTTATGGGAAATATAGCATTTCACACGTGTTGCTTCATCTGTGTCTGAATGAACAGTACAATACTCTTGGCTTCTGTAACGTTAGCAAAAACAAAAACTCAACATTGTAGTCACCAGTGTTGGGTTAGTTACTGAAAACCAGTAACTAGTTACAGTTACTAGTTACTTTATTTCAAAAGTAACTCAGTTACTAACTCAGTTACTTAAACCAAAAAGTAATGCGTTACTGTGAAAAGTAACTATTTAGTTACTTATATATATTTTTTAATTTTTTTAAGGCCCCATTTAATGCCCTTTTAGCCTTCATTTCAGTACTGTTATTGCAGTGGAGAATAATACAATGTGTTGATCAACTTGACATGCATTTACATCACTGAACTCTGCTAAGCGATGTGGTCTACATACAACACACAAAGACAAAGATATGTTTCAAAGGGCCAATTTGTTTCAGGCCAGAACAAATTGACAAAACTATTTTAAATAGCTGCAACATAACATACATACGTAACAAACAGCATAATAACAACATAGCTGTAAACCAAGGAAGGCACACACTACATACACAAAGCCTAACCAGGCGTTTTTTTTTATCACAAGGAATTGTGAAATAAAATCATGTCTTCAGGAGATCAACACTGTACTTGAGCCAGAACACTCTACACATTTCCCCACTTTTAGTTTAGAGAAAAGGAAAGATTGGCCTGGCCCACTGGGATCCCTCTTTATGTTTGTGAACTTTATAGTCTAAACATTTAGAGTGATGTGATAATCAAACACTCTAGAAGTCTAGAATGAAAGAGCATATAAGAGAATTGACAGTGTGTGTACCTTCAGTGTGCAGTGCCTCGTTAAAATCCAGCCGCTGTTGCTTAGCAGGTGAAGTGTGTGTCTCTTTACTAACTCCGTCGAAGCATGTTGCTTTTGTAGCGGTTTCAGTATATTTGAATTGCTAGGATAGGATCTTTGATCCAAGACACAACTTACATTCAACTAAAATGTTATTTTCTTTGTGGTCGACAAAAGAAAAGTACTGAAAATATCTCCATGTTAAGAAACTCGGCTTCGGGCTTCGCCATGTCTTGTTAGTAAACACAGACACGTCCCCTCCCACACACACACTTGAAGTACAAGGTAGGCACCAGTGAAGTGGTTAATAATCTATCCATCCAGCCATTTTTTTTAACACCCTGGACAAGTCGCCACCTCATTGCAGAGCCAACACAGATAGACAGACAACATTCACACTCACATTCACACACTAGGGCCAATTTAGTGTTGCCAATCAACCTATCTCCAGGTGCATGTCTTTGGAGGTGGGCGGAGGCTGGAGTACCCGGAGGGAACCCACGCAGTCATGGGGAGAACATGTAAATTCCAAACAGAAAAAGCCCAAGCCCGGGAATCAAACCTAGGATCTTCTTATTGTAAGGCACAAGCACTAACAACTGCTGTCTATTAATAAGCTATCCATTTTTTTAATTACATTTTTTATTAATAAGCTATTATTTTGCTTTTTTTTCAATTAAAACTATACTAAAACTAAAAGTTCAACATATAGAAATGTCTAAAATGTGACACAAAATAATAATTGTTTTTGTCCAAAAGACTAAAACTAGGTCTGCCAAAAACAACATTGCTGCCCTGCACACTAAACTCATACAATCATTACAGTAGTTATTTGAACCAAATCCAATGTAATTTTAGAAAATAAAATAATTGTCATGAAGTCTTGGTGGTTTATTTGACAATCGGAGCAATAATGAACTAAAAACATAATGAGTGTAGAAAAATAAAATATCAATCTTTATTGTTGCCAGAAGTTGTTGCTATGTTAGAGAATGCCTTTATTAAACATGGCATACACATAGAAAAACAATGTGCACCTGTCTTCACATAAAACATATGGGAGGGGGATATTAATTGGGAAGGTTTCTTCATGTGCCCGGCCGTGAGCACACATCGTCTTCTTTGATTGGTCACTTTTGTTAATTAACGAGTTGGTTGAAAAGGTCTAAGTCCAAGCTGGCGCCGCCACGGGAGAAGGCCCCAGCCTTCCTGATGCCACAGCGACGTTGCCTAGCACGCAGAGGTCAAACACTTGCCCACGGGAGCAGTATGGAAGCTGGTGGGCACGAAGGATGACAAAAAATAAATGAATCCAAATCCTGGATATGTTCAAATGAGCACTTTGAGAAACACTGCACTGTTTTGTGATGTCTCTAGGATACAGCAAATATCATTACGTGTACAAGCGGATGATGGATGGATGATCGGTGATTAAATGGAGGAAAGCAAAAGGGAGCTCACAAGAAGTGGAGGGGATTATGCTGGGTGACGTCCAGTCAGTTCTGGGAGCAGTACTTCCAGAAACATACTGTTGAAGAACACAATCACTTTAAGCTGAAGATAATACATTCAAACATCAACCCGATGTTCTAAAACAAGTGTGGGAAAACATTTTCACCCACGATGAGTTAGACCAGGGATGTCAAACTGGTTTTCATTGAGGACCACATGGCAGTTATGGCTGCCATCAGAGGGCCGCTTGTAACAGCGAATAATGTATGAATTTGCCTCTGTATTTTATTATTAATTAAATAAATTGTTTAAAGTAAACTGTCGATTTTACAGTAAAAACTTTATATTTACAAAATTTTACTGGAAAATGTATTGTTTTTTTCATTATTTACAACATTTTACAGAAAATATAAAAACTGTTTTGTTTTTTGTTTTTTTAATGTAAAGGCTGGCAGTTTAGTTTACAATGGTTTTTACAACATTGTTAATGGAAAAACAGTACAAGTTATTTTTTTATTCTGCCAGTTTTTCTACCCTAGAAAACAAATGTACAGTCTTTCCATTTACAGTAATACACCATTAAAAACGACAACTGTAGATTTTACAGTCAAAAATTGGCAGCTCAGTCAGCATAATTTTAACACAAAAAACAGTAGTAGTTTTTTTCAATTGACAGTAATATGCTGTAAAGAACAACATAAAATGTATTGTAATTTAAAAAAAAAATTGATGGGTAGTTTGATGTAAAGTTAAGTATTTTTATTTAGACAAAAACATGTTTGGAAAGTATGATAATATACTGTAATATTTGTTGCAATATTGGATACTATTAAAGTTTAAAATGTATGCAATTTCAAGCAGTACCGTATTTTTCGGACTATACGTCGCAGTTTTTTTCATAGTTTGGCCAGGCTCCAGTGTGACTTATATATGTTTTTTTCCTTCTTTATAATGCATTTTTGGCAGGTGGGACTTATACTCCGGTGCGACTTATACTCCGAAAAATACGGTACATATATTTTTTCTGTCAAATTGAAAAAAATCAATTACATTTAATGAGAAAATATTAAGTACTTTATTGACACTTATCATTTCCAGGTGTTTGTGGGCCAGATCTGGCCTCTGGGTGTTGAGTTTGACACCTGTGAGTTACAAAATTTGGCTAAGTGGCCACATGCTTTTGTCCCTTTTTTCAGGTTTACTTTTGTCATGGGATTTTTCATATATTAGCCGCACCGTTTTAAAGGCAGTAGGGTCCAAAGCGTATAAAAAGTATCGGCTTATAGTCCAGCAAATATAGTAATATTACTTTACACAAGCACTCCATCCATTTACCGTATTTTCCGGACTATAAGGCGCACTTAAAATCCTTTTTATTTCTCAAAACTCGACAGTGAGCCTTATAACCCGGTGCGTCTAATGTACGGAATAATTCTAGTTTTGCTTACCGACCTCGAAGCAATTTTATTTGGTACATGGTGTTATGATAATTGTGACCAGTAGATGGCAGTCAATCATAAGAGATATGTATAGACTGCACTATGATGTCAATATGACTCAAATAAACAACACCAACATTTTAAATGTTCTATTGAAATTAGGGATGTCCGATAATGTCTTTTTACCGATATCCGATATTCCGATATTGTCCAACTCTTTAATTACCGATACCGATATCAACCGATATATACAGTCGTGAAATTAACACGTTATTATGCCTAATTTGGACAACCAGGTATGGTGAAGATAAGGTACTTTAAAAAAAATAAAATAAGATAAATAAATTAAAAACATTTTCTTGAATAAAAAAGAAAGTAAAACAATATAAAAACCGTTACATAGGAACTAGTAATTAATGAAAATTAGTAAGATTAACTTTTAAAGGTAGGTACTATTAGTGGACCAGCAGCACGCACAATCATGTGTGCTTACGGACTGTATCCCTTGCAGACTGTATTGATATATGTTGATATATAATGTAGGAACCACAATACTAATAACAGAAAGAAACAACCCTTTTGTGTGAATGAGTGTGAATGGGGGAGGGAGGTTTTTTGGGTTGGTGCACTAATTGTAAGTGTATCTTGGGTTTTTTAAGTTGATTTAATAAAAAAAAAAAAAAAAAAAAAAAAAAAATAAAAAAACGATACCGATAATAGAAAAACCGATACCGATAATTTCTGATATTACATTTTAACGCATTTATCGGTCGATAATATCGGCAGGCCGATATTATCTGACATCTCTAATTGAAATTATAGAACATTACACATGTGCTTCAAAATATGAGTATTATTACGGTGTGTGTATAAGGTAAGACACATTATCTGGCGTTTTTTCTCGCAATATTATGCAAAAGCAACCTTTCTTACCTGCTGGTACCTGCTGATCTGTATTTGGGATCTGCATAAGTCCTGAAAATTTGTGTGCGTCCGCCTCGATTTATTGATTTAAGTAAAGTCTGAATGTCATTAAAACCGTTAGCTCCATCTTTTGACACTTATTCCACTCCGTCATTGCACGCTACACCACTACAACAAAGATGACGAGCAGAAGAAGGTGAGCCACGTAAATAACACCGCCAACAAAACGGCGCATCCGGAAGCGACCGTCAGAAAGCGACTTGGAGATGATCTGTAAAACATAATCCATGCAACATGTTGACCAAAGAACCACCATTACATGTTATGTAGACCACAAGGAAGTGTTTTTCATTTAGAAAAAAATAATAATAATATGACTCCTTTAATGCTCCCTATAATCCGGTGCGCCCTATATATGAAAACAGATAAAAAATAGACCATTCATCCGCAGTGCGCCTTATAATCCGGTGCGCTCTATGGTCCGGAAAATACGGTATTTGTGGCCAAAATTAAAAACTCATAGTGGCCTTTGAGTTACAAGGTTTGTCCACCCTTGGTTTCTGTTTTTTACCTCGTTTGTTTGTCTTCTTGGGTTGTGGCGGGAGGGACTTTCGGAAGTTCCGACCAGTCAGGCTGGGAATAAGGGCATCGGCACTGGCTCGGGATACAGTGCTTTCATTAGCTGCTGGGGTGACGGTGCTGGGAAACACCCCCACCTAAGAACGACAAGAGAAAAAAAAAAGGTTTTCAAAGAGTAAGTTGTGTAAACTTGACTCACTTTCTGCATAGGATGGAAATGTAACACGCACATCTACACATGCATTTAGAATTGAGTATTTTAAGTGTACAAGTGTGTTCACACAGAGTACGTCAAAATTCAATACCCTACCTTTACCAGAATGTTATACTCAACCCGCTCTAAATTATGAGTGAACAGCGACCACCCTTGATCATAGCCATTGATCAGGGTTAGGGTTATAGAGTTAGGCTACGTAGCAGACGGGAAGGGACTAACTTGATTTTAAAGAGAAGAAGTGGATAAATATTGTAATTGTCATTTCCGATAAGTGTACGACAGTTATGGATTTGGTACAACACTACGCTGTCAATATGTAAGCCCCCAGGAACTAAATACAGAGTGTAAACAGTATACTCCTTAAAGTGGAAGCACGGAAGTGCATGAAATGAGACACACACAGGGCCTAATCCATTCGTACTTTGAAGTCGGGATTTTGGAGGTTCTCGCCAAAAGTTTCAACTGGAACACCCCCCGAGATTCGATTTGTCACGCGAAAAGTTGCAGAACTCTCACCACCCCCGAGTTGGGGTCAAAGACGGCTGCTCTGAGTTTCAACAATATTAGAAGCTTCTGTGATATTCGTTACTAAGACTTTTGACTTGTTTTTGTTGCACTAAAAAAAGCTGTGTACGTTGTATTGTTGGATGTATTTACACGTCAACATTACTGTAGTGTAAACATTTGTTTTCCATGTATATGGTTTATGTGTTCTACATCGCTCGCAATGGCATCTTCGTGTTTGAAAGTTGCAGAAGGAGCACATATTTTTCCATAAGTTACTTATATTCAGATAAGGCAAGTTCAAGAATAGCTTTCGTGTCTGTAGCCATCTTGATTTCTGACATTGTGACTGGAACGCTCATACCTCGACTGCGACATCATTCCCACCACCGACTTCTAACTTCTGAGGTAAATGGAACACACTATAATAAACAGCAATATCATGTAGTGGTTCCTATAGCTGTTTTCTATGCAGCTGTTTTTGGTTGGATAATGATAATACGAGCCAGCTCTTTTTAAAATTTTGGCTTAATCTGGCTCGTTTATATGTTGCTTTGTTGAAACCTCTGCTCTGTCACGCATGGCTATGTCGTCATCGTTTGTTTTTTGGTGTGTAAGAAAATGGGCTGCATTACATTTTACAATTTTTCAGAAAGGTAGGTCATGGCTTTTGATGAGTAATACTGTTCAGCCATGGAACAGGTCCATGCCCGACTGCCATTATGTTAGCACTGTACAGCATTTTCACTCTAGAGATAACTGAAACCTTTTTTAAATGTGATTGAAGTCTGTGCTTGAGGTCTGGGTGGCCAAGGGCCTGATAGATGGCTGGATGAGGGGCCTGCTTTCCTTGCTGAGATTTTGCATGATGCGGTCTTCGTTGTCCCTCTCCAGGTTGGACCCCAGTCTGCTCTGCTTGGGTTTGGGTTGGGAGGTTCTGAATTGGGGGTCCAGCCTCTCTGGTGAATAGTTGGCTGCCCAACAGGGGTTTGTCTTGTGTCTCTGGCTACTGGGTTATGAGCCCATGGATCTGTTCGGTGGTGCATATCTGTTGATTTTCTGTACCCCTTGCCTCTTGTGGTCTAGGCTGGTCCCGCTAGGTCCTTTGGCCGCTGAGTTTGTTGCGCTTTCCTTGAGTTATCTAGTATGTAGTCTTGCAAGTGTGTTTAGTCCAAGTATTATTACTATCAATCATTGAGTTCTCTATTTCCTCTTAGTCTGTCCCTTCTCAAACCGTGTTAGGTGTATTACAAATAAACTACAGTACGATTACAACAGATAGAGTATACAGTATATTTAGGCAGTGTACTCTACTGTATGTTCATCCAAAGTTAACTGGTACAAAAATGTCTCACTGGGAAATAAGCTATAGCGAGATTGAAAGTAAATAGTAAAAGGAACCTACCACTTTATTTTTCCGTCCAGAATTTCTGCCATTTGCTGTAATCAAAAAAAACAAAACATGAATTAGAAAGTTACATTATGGTATCATTATGTAATTAATTTATTTTCATTGTCATCCAAAACTGGACAATTAGGAATTATTTTAGGGACTCAGTTTACAGTAAAAAGCAGAGGTGGGACCAAGTCATTGTTTTGCAAGTCACAAGTAAGTCTCAAGTCTTTGCCCTCAAGTCCGAGTCAAGTCCCGAGTCAAGACAGGCAAGCCCCGAGTCAAGTCCAAAGTCAAGACTGGAAAGTCTCAAGTCAAGTCCTAAGTCCTGCATTTTGAGTTTCGAGTCCTTTCAAGTCCTTTTAACCACAGACTAATATATTAACACAGATTGTGTATGCTTTTCAAACACTGTATTTATTTATTAAAACAAGTGCATTTTAAATTGCAGGAAAGAAAATTGTGCTGGCATTGCACTTTATAATAGCACTATTAACCAGTCATTTTAAACATTAACTCATTCCTTTACAGAACAAACACATTGAAAAATAAAGTGCAAATGTACTTATTTGTACAAAAGTGTTAACATTGAAAAAACATGACATATACGTGAACATAACAAAAAAGTTGTACTTTTTATATGTCAGGGCCCTATGCTGCATTGCATTTGCAAAAGACCAAATTAGCCAAGAGTCTGTCAGTCATTTGTGCACGATGGGGGCGTAGTATGATGCCACCATGGCTGAAAACTCGCTCCACTGGAGCACTGGAGGCAGGCACTGCCAAGACTCTCATGGCCACTCGGAACAGTGAAGGAAGAGTCTTCATGTTCAATGCCCAGAACAAAAGGGGGGGAGAGTTTTTTTGGGTTGGTGCACTACTTGTAAGTGTATCTTGTGTTTTTTATGTTGATTTAATTTAAAAAAAAAAAAAAAAAAAAAAAAAAATTCTTGTGCGGCCCGATACCAATCGAACCACGGACCAGTACCGGGCCGCGGCCCGGTGGTTGGGGACCACTGAGGTAAACAACCAACAGTATGTCAGAAAGCTAGCTAAAACGGTACACATATTCATAATATAGTATACATTTTAACTGACCTTTATTTTACTATTTTTGTCTTTTTTTTAGGTGGCTAAAATACGCGGTGCTGCTGACCGCCGTCTAACGTTACGTGTGATATATTGACTAACGTAACCCTGCTTAAAAAAAAATCACTGAACAAAAAGTATGAATAAGGTAGTGAACTGCAACAGATTCCCGTGTTTGCAATAACGTTATAACGTTAGCAGTGAGTTTACAGCCTCACTGATTTAACTACACAGCAAATAAAAGTCACGTTACTTAGCCAATAAACGTTATCTTACATTCAAAACTTACCGTTCTTTGTGCAACTTCAAATGCCGGACGAAGTTGGAAGTTGTTGCCTCTCCATCAGTCATTTTCGAACCGCATGTGTTGCATACTGCAAACCGTTTTGTGTTGACCACCTCGTAATTTTTATACCCAAACAAAATTATTTTAGGTATCATTTTTTTGTTCACTGGCGTGTGGTTTGGACATGTCTTCTTCGTTGGTTGTCCTGCAATTTGATTGGATGAATGCTGTGTGATGAAAACAAAGTAGATCTAATTTGATTGGCTGTTGTACTGACAGCACACCAGCTGACACACGCAACGCTGATAGACAAGTACACGATGAAAAATACGGAGCGCTCCCGAATAACTTTTTCATCTTTGGGTTTTGGGGAAAGTAGCAAGTCATGTCAATTCAAAAGGCTCAAGTCCAAGTGAAGTCACAAGTCATTGATGTTAAAGTCTAAGTCGAGTTGCAAGTCTTTTTACATTTTGTCAAGTCGAGTCTAAAGTCATCAAATTCATGACTCGAGTCTGACTCGAGTCCAAGTCATGTGACTCGAGTCCACACCTCTGGTAAAAAGTGTACATGAAATCACAAAAAAGTCACATCTTCCATCTCTGTACCGGTGACAGTGCTGTATGGGCTGGATTTAAATCAAAATTAATATTTTACACATTTTTGAATTGTGCTCTATTGTCAACTAAATGAAGTACCACACCCATAATGGTTTGTTGTTATCTAAGGGAATTATCTCACCTGTATAACCTATATATGTTTTGACGAATGCTGATGATTTATTGCCCAAACTGCAGTCCAGGAGACCTTCGGTCTATTTTTTACTTAACATGAAGAATTATAAAGAAAGAAAAGGGTCAAATTGAAAATAGAAAACCATTGAAATATTGTGTATCACACTAATCAGTCCCTCCAGAATTTTGCTGGCTTTTTTGTGATTGTTGCGGCCTCATTGCCTGTTTTCGTAAAAAAAAGTTGCACAAAAGTTGCAATCTTTTGAGGCTCATTTTGTTTAATGACATTGCATCAGCTTGTGATTTTATGAATCAGTTGGTAAAGTAGACATTCTGCTCTCTGCTACAGTCAGACTGAAGCCAGACCTGAACCTGTTTTCCGCCTTATCATTGTGCCTTTCACAGGAACACAACAAAATCTGTCTTTGGGCCTCACATACTGTATGTCCAGGACCTGTTACATGTTTTATTTGCTGCCATTTCTACCGATTGGACTGTGTTGCAACTGTAATGGAGGCCAGTCAGTGTGGCTGCACCAGAGTAGGTTGGTAAACCTCTCCTGAAGAGTTTGTGCTGGACACTGAGTTGACAGCTTGGGCTTTTAACTCAATGCATAGCTCATTTGGTGACGGTGTACCCAGTTTTTAGTTAGGGGCAAAGAATCAGGGGCTGGACCAGGATCAGCGTCATTTCACTGGCATGATTTTATTTTGAAGGCTACAGGACGTGTTACACCTGTGTTGCCAGGTTGATAAGTGTTCTTCGATCATAAACTTCCAACACTTTGCAGGTAGTTTTCAGCCGGTTCTGTTGAGAACATTGTGCCAACATTTTCTTGGTAAATAAGAGATGATGAGATTATCCCTGTCAATGTAAACAAGGAAGTGGTGAGTGGGTGATCGCTACTGAGGGACAAATTCTATTGGTTAAAATGACATTGACTGGCAACGTGTAAGGTTGTTGCCAGGATTGAACAAAATTGTGAGGCAATGCTTAATTCACAGGGATTAATACATTAGAGCAGGGGTCGGCAACCCGCGGCTCTAGAGCATGCGGCTCTTTAGCGCCGCCCTAGTGGCTCTCTGGAGCTTTTTCAAAAATTTATGAAAAATGGAAAAAGATGAGGGGGAAAAAATATATTTTTTGTTTTAATATGGTTTCTGTAGGAGGACAAACATGACACAAACTTCCCTAATTGTTATAAAGCACACTGTTTATATTAAACATGCGTCACTGATTTCGAGTATTTGGCGAGCGCCGTTTTGTCCTGCTAATTATGGCGGTCCTTGAACTCACCGTAGTTTGTTTACATGTATAACTTTCTCCGACTTTCTAGGACGTGTTTTATGCCACTTCTTTTTCTGTCTCATTTTGTCCACCAAACTTTTAAGGTTGTGCATGAATGCACAAAGGTGAGTTTTGTTGATGTTATTGACTTGTGTGGAGTGCTAATCAGACATATTTGGTCACTGCATGACTGCAAGCTAATCGATGCTAACATGCTATTTAGGCTAGCTATATGTACATATTGTATCATTATGCCTCGTTTGTAGGTATATTTGAGGTCATTTAGTTTATTTTAAGTCCTTAATTCAATTTATATCTCATGACACACTATCTCTATGTAATATGGCTTTTAATTTTTTGCGGCTCCAGACAGATTTGTTTTTGTATTTTTGGTCCAATATGGCTCTTTCAACATTTTGGGTTGCCGACCCCTGCATTAGAGAGACAAACGGTAGAAAAATGGATGGATGCCGACCACCATTGATCATTGCCATTGACTAGGGTTAAGGTTATAGAGTTAGGCTACGTAGCGGAAGGGAAGGGACTAACTTGATTTTAAAGAGAAGAAGAAGTGGATAAATATTGTAATTTTCATTAGTGATAAGTGTACGGCAGTTATGGATTTGGTACAACACTACGCTGTCAATATTCAAGCCCTCAGGAACTAAATACAGAGTGTAAACAGTATACTCCTTAAAGTGTAAGTACGGAAGTGCGTGAAATGAGACACACACAGGGCCTAATCCATTTGTACTTTGAAGTCAGGATTTTGGAAGTTCTTGCCGAGAGTTTCAATCGGAACACCGAGATTCGATTTCTTACTCGAAAAGCGGTAGAAAAATGGATGGATGGTTGGCATGCTTGCGACATTGTAAAATTCTGGAGGGCCTGACTAACACCAATAATTGGTGAAATATATTTCGCATACCATGACCTACATTAGAGTATTTACTAATAAAAACTAAAATAAAGAAAAGTGAATTATAGGAATGTGGCCCCCACATAATCATTGTTTTCTGTATGTGGCCTCAGGCAGACAAAGTTGGGACACCCTTTGTTTCTGCTTTAATAGAAACTGAAACCCAGGCCCCCGTTGCCTACTTTTTGACTGCACTATGCTACATGATGATACAGGCCATATATACATCAGCCTATGTAAAAACAAGTTGTAAATATGAATAAGACTGTTGAAAGAACAATGGTCCACTTGGAGATACAATGTGGACCAATGAGTGTCAATTGTGAGAATATTAACCTCTTGGAAGGAAGGTAATTCGTGTGCTGAGTGTACTGTTAAAGGTTCGGTGCATCTCCTCCAGGAGTGACATCATCTTCAGCATCTGGGTCCGCTTTTCTAAGCCGTCTTGCCCGGGGTGAGTTCGCATGGCAGCAGTAAATGTCCTCGAAGTGGTTCTGTCTGCTCTTCTCATCCTGCTACTAGAATGCCATTGTCTGAGGAGCTGGCTATGACCCAGCGCTGAAGACCTTGGGGGTACAGCTGACAAATGGGTAAGGCTGGGATGAAGATCCGGGGCTTTCACCAGTTCTAAGGAAACAGAGTGAGGCAAATACAGATGGCAGGTTGTTTATGTAGCTTACCAAAAAATGCACACAAAAAACACCCCAAAAAACTCAAAACAATTAAAATGTCTGATTATTCGGTCCATTAGTTGCCATTAGTTGTCTATTCATCGTCTTCTATGCTTCTTGTTACCATACCCAGAACTGTGAACTTCTTTTAAGTATTTTTCGACCTATTTTTGTAGCTTAAATGCTGCTCCCTGACTGCTTGTTTTCTAAATTATTACACTTAAGTGATTATGATTTGATTCGTCTTTTTTTAAAAATAAATTGGCTTAGCTGAGTTTTTAGCTGATGTTCTTCCAGTTACATGGATGCATATCACGTGGAAAGCATATAGCTACGCGTGTCGTGTAGCAGTTACAAACCCCGTTTCCATATGAGTTGGGCAATTGTGTTAGATGTAAATATAAACGGAATACAATGATTTGCAAATCATTTTCAACCCATATTCAGTTGAATGCACTACAAAGACAAGATATTTGATGTTCAAACTCATTTTTTATTTTTTTTTTGCAAATAATAATTAACTTAGAATTTCATGGCTGCAACACGTGCCAAAGTAGTTGGGAAAGGGCATGTTCACCACTGTGTTACATAGCCTTTCCTTTTAACAACACTCAGTAAACGTTTGGGAACTGAGGAGACACATTTTTTAAGCTTCTCAGGCGGAATTCTTTCCCATTCTTGCTTGATGTACAGCTTAAGTTGTTCAACAGTCCGGGGGTCTCTGTTGTGGTATTTTAGGCTTCATAATGCGCCACACATTTTCAATGGGAGACAGGTCTGGACTACAGGCAGGCCAGTCTAGTACCCGCACTCTTTTACTATTAAGCCACGTTGATGTAACACGTGGCTTGGCATTGTCTTGCTGAAATAAGCAGGGGCGTCTATGGTAATGTTGCTTGGATGGCAACATATGTTGCTCCAAAACCTGTATGTACCTTTCAGCATTAATGGCGCCTTCACAGATGTGTAAGTTACCCATGTCTTGTGCACTAATACACCCCCATACCATCACAGATGCTGGCTTTTCAACTTTGCGCCTATATTTTTTTTCCCAAGATGGCGGCGCGCACAGACGCAGCGGCTTACGGCTCTCCATTTCAGTGCTCTTTCTTCCTTCTTTTCTTCATGTTTTTTTTCCTTTTGTGCACCACCTGTACTGCAAACAACCGGTACACCCGCCAGTCACTCTTGGATATTGGTAACTCGCACCAGATATCTGTTTTGAGCGACTTTCACCACGAGCACAACATCCCAGATGACATAGCGAGAGCACAGCGCTCTCCGTGGTTTGTTGTCGGGTCTGGGAGACGGCGCAGACGGAGGAGGGAGAGGAAGCAGAAGCGTGGCCGCAGGTCCGGCGTCTTGCTCAGGCTTAGGAAACAACCCCACAAGCCACCTCTACCGAGCCTGTTCCTCTCTAATGCCAGATCCCTTGTACAGAAGATGGACGACCTGGAGTTACAACTTGCTGGAAACCGCTATGTTCGGGACTGTTGTGCTATGATTATCACCGAAACCTGGCTTCATCCGGAAATACCCGATGCTAGCATGCAGCTAGCCGGACGCACTCTGCTCCGCCGGGACAGAACTAAGGACTCCGGTAAGAGCAGAGGAGGGGGGCTCTGTATCTACGTGCATGAGAACTGGTGCAACAACGGGACAATCACTGAACAGCACTGTTGCCCGGACGTGGAGTACATGTCTGTTAGATGTCGGCCTTTTTTTCTCCCGAGAGAGCTGTCTGTTGTTATCATCACGGCTGTGTATATTCCACCGGACGCCAAAGTAAACACAGCGCTCTCTCTTCTGCTGAACACCGTCAACGAACAGCAGCGGTGTTCATATCATAGCAGGGGATTTTAATAAGGCCAATCTGAAGACTGTACTCCCTAAGTTCTACCAGCACGTGAAGTGTTCTACAAGGGGCAAGAACACCCTGGACCACGTGTATACCAACATAAAGCACGCGTACAGAGCTACACCCCTCCCCCAGCTTGGACAGTCAGACCATCTTTCCCTCCTGCTCTCTCCTACCTACACCCCCATCAGACGCCAGGCCAGGCCTATCACAAAGAGTGTTATGACCTGGCCTGACGATGCACTCCCCAAACTTCAGGACTGCTTCCAACACACAGACTGGGACCTCTTCCAACAACAGGAGCTGGAGACAGCCACAGGAACGGTGCTGGACTACATAAAGTTCTGCATCGGGAATGTGACTGTGGAAAAAACCATCCGGGTTTACCCCAACAAGAAACCCTGGATGACCAGCCAGGTCCGCACACTCCTCAGGGCCCGCGACGCAGCCTTCAGGTCAGGGGACAGGGCACTGTACAGTGTTGCTAGAGCCGACCTGAAGAGAGGGATTAAAAAAGCAAAGGCGGACCACAGGAGGTGCATAGAGTCCCATCTGTCCAGCAAAAACTCACGGGAGGTGTGGCGGGGCATTCATGACATCACGAACTTCAGAGGCTGCAATATGACAACTGCGGATCAGAGTGCGACACTGGCAGAGGAGCTTAACTGTTTCTTTGCCCGTTTCGAAACCCCCCAGCGACACTCATCTGCTCCAGCCCTGCCCCCGCCCCCACCGGGCTCCGGCGCCACTCCACTCACTGTACAGGAGCACAGTGTCAGATGAGTGCTCCTGGCTGTGAACCCCAGGAAGGCTACCGGACCAGACGGAGTACCTGGAAAGGTGCTCAGGACGTGCGCCCACCAGCTCGCTCCCCCCCTCACCAGGATCTTCAACCTCTCCCTGGCTCAGGCAGTCATCCCATCCTGCCTGAAGTCATCTACAATAATCCCGGTGCCGAAGAAGTCTCCCATCACCAGCCTGAATGATTACCGACCAGTGGCCCTCACTCCGGTAATCATGAAGTGCTTCGAGCGACTTGTTCTCCAGCACATCAAGGACCATATCCCTCCAGACTTTGACCCCCACCAGTTCGCATACCGGGCGAACAGGTCCACAGAGGACGCCATCGCTGTTGCTCTCCACTCTGCTCTGAACCACCTGGAGCAGCAGCAGAGCTACGTCCGGATGCTCTCTGTGGACTATAGCTCTGCCTTCAATACAATAATCCCGGACAGACTCTGCAATAAACTGGACACTCTTGGCCTCCCCCCTCTCACAAACGCCTGGATAAGGGACTTCCTAACGGACCGACCCCAGAATGTGAGACTTGGCCCGCACCTCTCATCCTCCCGCACGCTGAGCATCGGCTCCCCACAGGGCTGTGTGCTGAGCCCCCTCCTCTACTGCCTTTACACCCATGACTGCTGTCCGGCCCACAGTGACAACCTTACCGTCAAGTTTGCCGACGATACCACAGTGGTCGGGCTCATCTCCAGGGGTGACGAGGCTGCCTACAGAGAGGAGGTCCTGAAGCTGACGGCCTGGTCTTCGGAGAACAACCTCGCTCTCAACACCAGCAAGACCAGAGAGATCATCGTCGACTTCAGGAGGAGCAGCACCGACCCTGCCCCCCTCTACATCAACGGCGAGCGTGTAGAGAGGGTCCACACCTTCAGGTACCTTGGAGTCCACATCTCTAATGACTTCTCCTGGACAGTCAACACCACATCAATCATCAAGAAGGCTCAGCAGCGGCTACACTTCCTTAGAGTCCTCGGGAAGTACAACCTGAAGCCTGACCTGCTGCTGACCTTCTACCGCTCGTCCATCGAGAGCCTGCTGACCTACTGTATTACGGTATGGTACGGCAGATGCACTGCAGCAGACAGGGAGAGGCTGCAAAGAGTGGTCAAGACGGCTCAGAAGATCATCGGCCGCCCTCTCCCCTCTCTGACGGACATCTACACCTCCCGCTGCCTCAACAGAGCCAGTGCCATCATCAAAGACAGCACCCACCCTGGCTCTGACCTGTTCCACCTGCTGCCCTCTGGGAAGCGCTACAGGTGCATTAAAACCAAAACAAACAGGCTAAAGAACAGCTTCTTCCCCAGGGCCATAACCATCCTGAACGGACTGCCCCATTGTCCCTCATAACTGCCTTCTCTTCGGTGCAATAACCCATTCCACCAACCACCCTGTTTTTGTTTTGTTTTTTCATGTATATATTCATTTCACACCATATTCATTGCACTTCTACATTTTTTAAATTTTTATATATTTGCACATTGTTTTTCTAGCATGCACACATCGCACTGTATGGAATGGCCTCAATCTCGTTACCTTGCGTAATGACAATAAAGCTGATTCTGATTCTGATTCTGATTCTGATAACAATCCGGATGTTTCTTTTCCTCTTTGGTCCGGAGGACACGACGTCCACAGTTTCCAAAAACAATTTGAAATGTGGACTCGTCAGACCACAGAACACTTTTCCACTTTGTATCAGTCCATCTTAGATGAACTCAGGCCCAGCGAAGCAGACAGCGTTTCTGGGTGTTGTTGATAAACGGTTTTCGCCTTGCATAGGAGAGTTTTAACTTGCACTTACAGATGTAGCGACAAACTGTAGTTACTGACAGTGGGTTTTTGAAGTGTTCCTGAGCCCCTGTGGTGATATCCTTTACATACTGATGTCGCTTGTTGATGCAGTACAGCCTGAGGGATCGAAGGTCACGGGCTTAGCTGCTTACGTGCAGTGATTTCTCCAGATTCTCAGAACCCTTTGATGATATTACGGACCGTAGATGGTGAAATCCCTAAATTCCTTGCAATAGCTGGTTGAGAAAGGTTTTTCTTAAACTGTCCAACAATTTGCTCATGCATTTATTGACAATGTGGTGACCCTGGCCCCATCCTTGTTTGTGAATGACTGAGCATTTCATGGAATCTACTTTTATACCCAATCATCAATCAATCAATCAATCAATCAATGTTTATTTATATAGCCCTAAATCACAAGTGTCTCAAAGGGCTGCACAAGCCACAACGACATCCTCGGTATAGCCCACATAAGGGCAAGGAAAAACTCACCCCAGTGGGACGTCGATGTGAATGACTATGAGAAACCTTGGAGAGGACCGCATATGTGGGTAACCCCCCCCCTCTAGGGAGACCGAATGCAATGGATGTCGAGTGGGTCTAACATAATATTGTGAGAGTCCAGTCCATAGTGGATCCAGCATAACAGTAAGAGTCCAGTCCACAGTGGGGTCAGCAGGAAACCATCCCGAGCGGAGACGGGTCAGCAGCGCAGAGATGTTCCCAACCAATATACAGGCGAGCGGTCCACCCCGGGTCCCGACCCCGGACAGCCAGCACCCCATCCATGGCCACCGGATCTGTGTGTCTTCCCCTCCACAAGGGATAGGGGGCAGCAGAGGAGAAAAGAAAAGAAACGGCAGATCAACTGGTCTAAAAAAGGGGGGCTATTCAAAGGCTAGAGTATACAAATGAGTTTTAAGATGGGACTTAAATGTTTCTACTGAGGTAGCATCTCTAATTGTTACCGGGAGGGCATTCCATAGTGCTGGAGCCCGAATAGAAAACGCTCTACAGCCCGCAGACTTTTTTTGGGCTCTGGGAATCACTAATAAGCCGGAGTTCTTTGAACGCAGATTATGGCACCAACCTGTTCCCAATTCGCCTGTTCACCTGTGGGATGTTCCAAATAAGTGTTTGATGAGCATTCCTCAACTTTATCAGTATTTATTGCCACCTTTCCCAACTTCTTTGTCACGTGTTGCTGGCATCAAATTCTAAAGTTAATGATTATTTGCAAAAAAAAAAGAAAGTTTATCAGTCTGAACATCAAATATGTTGTCTTTGTAGCATATTCAACTGAATATGGGTTGAAAATGATTTGCAAATCAATTATATTCCGTTTATATTTACATCTAACACAATTTCCCAACTCATATGGAAACGGGGTTTGCATATCAACACAAATGCAACCACGCTGTACTGGGATACGTAACATGTATGATCGTCACATGATTACACTTGCCCAATTGAACATGTTTGACAGGGAGTAGAAACAAAATCAGATTTTTTTTTATCCCAAGCATTCTACTGCCCATGCCTGAGCAGTTACTGAAATGGCATGTGCATCATGTCCAACATGTTGACACACACCTACAATGTTTTCATTTTGTCTAGAAAATAGAGAATGTGTAATATGCGCAAGTTTGCAGCCATGTTTCTGTCAGTGTATCTCAGGGCAGCCATGGCTACATATGTAGTGGAACACTTGTGAATAATGTAGTAAGGATTGGCGTGTTGGTCCTCGACGGATATTGGCGCAGAGATAATGCAAGAGAAAACTGGTTTCTAATCTTATAATCTAAGTGTGTTTATCCAATTTTTTATAAGCCGAACACAATCAGATTAGGTTGTTTCCATGTATTTAAGGAAGCCAATTTTGAGCCGAAATGTTTGAGAAAAAACAGACTAATTTAGTGCATGGAAACGTACTGACTCACTAGGGTCTCACCGTAAAGCGTTTTGGATGTCTAGTATGGTGCTATATACAATTGAATCCATGATTATTAATAATAATAGACATGTAGTAACAAAGAAAACATGTAAAAAAAATAAACAAATATTAAACAATGAGGAAATATATACATTTGATAAAAACGTGAATAACAATGCATTAGTGAATAATAACATCAAATGATGAGAATAAATAAAATATCATAAATATCTAATGATCAATTACAATAAGTAAAGTTTACAATAAAGAATTGAAGGGTAAAGAAATGACAGAATATAATGTGTGTCGTGAAAGAAAAAGAAAAGGAAAAAGTGTTACATATCGAGATTAAACGAATTAAAAACAAAAGTGTAACACTTTTCCAACACAAAGCTAATAGAGAAATGAACAATGACACAAATGCATCGTTGAGAGATTGCTCTGACGTCATTTGCATTTTATCTGCTGGTTGCTCAGATGTGACGTGTGTGAACGCCACAGTGGTTAAGATACGCTAGAATGCTGTTCGAAAAATGTGGAATTACGGGAAAAATGGGGATTTTGGGGAATTCTCCTCAACGTTTTGATGCTGGAGAATTTTGAATTGAAGATTACGTTCATTTCAATGGGGATTTTTTGGTAAAATAAGAATTTTAGGAAGGTTGAAACTATAGATAGCTTGAATGTTTTAAATGTTGGGATGATTGAATGGTTGAAAAATGTGCAAGTATTGATATATTTTGTCATGAAAATTGTGGAATTTTTAGGAAAAGTAAAAATTTGGGCAAAATTAGTTTGGAATGACCTTCTTCATAAAGCCGGTGAAAAAATTTGGAACTTGGGTTCCATTCATTTTTTTGTGAGAATGTTGCAATCTCTTGGAATGTGTCAATATGGGGAACATTTTGATACTGAAAAGGTTGAAATCATTAGTAAAATGTGGAAGTTGTTTGAGTGTTAAATAATGATGGAATTGGTATAACGTATGTGTTAGCATGTAGTGATTATTTAGATAATAAAATATAATAGAAAACAATCGGAAAAAATGGGATAAAATAGCTTCATTTTATACCTACTCAGTGGCCTAGTGGTTAGAGTGTCCGCCCTGAGATCGGTAGGTTGTGAGTTCAAACCCCGGCCGAGTCATACCAAAGACTATAAAAATGGGACCCATTACCTCCCTGCTTGGCACTCAGCATCAAGGGTTGGAATTGGGAGTTAAATCACCAAAAATTATTCCCGGGCGCGGGCACCGCTGCCGCCAACTGCTCCCCTCACCTCCCAGGGGGTGATCAAGGGTAATGGGTTAAATACAGAGAATAATTTCGCCACACCTAGTGTGTGTGTGACAATCATTGGTACTTTAACTTTAACTTTAACTTTAAATGAGCTGTTAAATGTGTCTATTTTTATAATAATAAAGGCCATATTCACTAGATTGTAGATCCTGATTGATACACAAGTCCAAAGTATGCAAAAGTTGTTAGCAACCGAGGAAACGCATTCTTACCTCGGTCAGTGGGTGCCGCCTGGACTCGAAGGGTTGCAAAGGTCGTTATCGTCATGACGATGTTCAGCAATGATATAGCCCTACAAAGCATCTTGGGTGTCATTGATCAATTAAAAAAACTTAAAAAACTCAAGTTTGACCACCAAATGTTTGATTTTTGTTTCTTGTGATTCTTTGGTTTTGTCTTATTGGGAAGATGGTCCATTGGTCGTCATCATTTTTACAACGTTTTGAATCCTTTTTACGTTGAATTTGAAAGCTCTATAGAACAACACAAAAAAAGCTTTTAAAAAGAAAGTATTTCAACCTGGCTAAGGTGTTCGTCTTGGTAACGATTTATTTAAATAGTTTTCAGATCTCGGTCCTTATTGCTGGTTGAAATTTCAAGGATGCGCCTCTTAAAGAAGAAGGCTTGTCAAGAGTGTGTCGGACGCTGCTGTTTTCTCGGCGATGTCGCCTTTTTAAAAATCCGTGTTGGAACAAACCAAGCAATAAACCTGCTTCGACCAATCCGGCCGCACAGCTCCGCCCCTTACTTCTCAATGGACTGCTGACATTTGAGGACTGTGGCGGCCAGCTTTGAGCACCAAAATCGTTTTGTAAATGTGTGTTTAGGCTTTAAAGTGTGTGTGTTTTAGCAGTGATAAGGTGGTTCTTAATATGTTTGCCCCAGGCCACAGTCACAGAAAGACCCTCTGACGCATGAGGACTCGCACACACAGAGGAACACACACAAGGCAAACACAAATACAACAATTACAACGCAACTTGTACACAGACACACACCATTCTGGGATCGGTTTGAACTTGGACGAAAGGTTGCCGCACACTCAGATGCACGCACACACACACACACACGCACGCACGCAAACAACAAACAAGAAGTGTGATGCACATTAGAAGGCGACTTGTCCAAAGTACACAAAAGATAGTCAATACCCCAGACAGGAGCTTGAAGAGAGTGACGATGTTGGAGGCAAAACGAAGCATCCTTTGGGAAGGGAATAAAAATAAATGATATTTACAAGTATTCAGCACACGCAGGTGTGTGCGTGTGTGTGTGTTGGTGTGCGCATGTCAGTTGCTGGGAGAATAGAATTTAGTTTGTGAACATCCACTCATTCATTCCTTTACTGTGAAAAGAAAGGGGAAAAGGGGGTTGGGAGTGTGTGTGTGTGGGGGTGACGGCTACGGGTCAACAGGAAGTGAAGGGCCAAGAACAAATACAGGTTGTCCCTCAAGTACATGAATCATTGACATTAGAGATGTCCGATAATGACTTTTTTACCGATAACCGATATTCCGATATTGTCCAACTCTTAATTACCGATTCCGATATCAACCGATACCGATATATGCAGTCGTGGAATTAACACATTATTATGCCTAATTTTTGTTGCGATGCCCTGCTGGATGCATTAAACAATGTAACTTTACCATGAATTGATTAACGTGGACCCCGACTTAAACAAGTTGAAAAACTTATTCGGGTGTTAGCATTTAGTGGTCAATTGTACGGAATATGTTCTGTACTGTGCAATCTACTCATACAAGTTTCAATCAATCAATCAAAAACAAGGTTTTCCTAAATAAGAGAACAATGTCAACTCCAGTTATGGAAAAAAGTGCCAACATGGCACTGCCATATTTATTATTGAAGTCACAAAGTACATTATTTTTTTAAACATGCCTCAAAACAGCAGCTTGGAATTTGGGACTTGCTCTCCCTGAGATAATCCTAATACCCACTACAACTATGGGAAATACTATACTTTGACTTTCACAAAGTGCATTATTTTAAATTGTTTTTAAACATGCCTCAAAACAACAGCTACAAAAACAATGAAGGCACACAGCTTCAGTCCAGAGTATACTAGAGCATACTTGCCAAGCTTGAGACCTCCGAATTCGGGAAATGGGAGGGTGGCGGGGTCGAGGTATATTGTAGCGTCCCGGAAGAGTTAGTGCAGCAAAGGGGTTCTGGGTATTTGTTCTGTTGTGTTTATGTTGTGTTACGGTGCGGAGGTTCTCCCGAAATGTGTTTGTCATTCTTGTTTGGTGTGGGTTCACAGTGTGGCGCATATTTGTAACAGTGTTAAAGTTGTTTATACGGCCACCCTCAGAGTGACCTGTATGGCTGTTGATCAAGTATGCGTTGCATTCACTCATGTGTGTGTAAAAGCCGCATATATTATGTGACTGGGCCGGCACGCTGTTTGTATGGAGGAAAAGCGGACATGACGACAGGTTGTAGAGGACGCTACAGGCAGTGCCAATAATGTTGTCTGGGTGGAATTTTCGGGAGGAGCACTGAAATTCAAAAATCTCCCGGGAATATCGGGAGGTTGAAACCGATACCGATTTTAACACTTCAGAAACCCACTGTCAGTAACTACAGTTGGTTGCTACATCTGTAAGTGCAAGTTAAAACTCTCCTATGCAAGGCAAAAAACGTTTATCAACAACACCCAGAAACGCCGTCGGCTTTGCTGGGCCTGAGCTCATCTAAGATGGACTGATACAAAGTGGAAAAGTGTTCTGTGGTCTGACGAGTCCACATTTCAAATTGTTTTTGGAAACTGTGGACATCGTGTCCTCCGGACCAAAGAAGCAAAGAACCATCCGGATTGTTATAGGCGCAAAGTTGAAAAGCCAGCATCTGAAGTCCAGACCTGTCTCCCATTGAAAATGTGTGGCGCATTATGACGCCTAAAATACCACAACGGAGACCCCCGGACTGTTGAACAACTTAAGCTGTACATCAAGCAAGAATGGGAAAGAATTCCACCTGAGAAGCTTAAAAAATGTGTCTCCTCAGTTCCCAAATGTTTACTGAGTGTTGTTAAAAGGAAAGGCCATGTAACACAGTGGTGAACATGCCCTTTCCCAACTACTTTGGCACTTGTTGCAGCCATGAAATTCTAAGTTAATTATTATTTGCAAAAAAAAAATAAAGTTAAGTTGAGTTTGAACATCAAATATCTCGTCTTTGTAGTGCATTCAATTGAATATGGGTTGAAAAGGATTTGCAAATCATTGTGTTCCGTTTATATTTACATCTAACACAATTTCCCAACTCTTATGGAAACGGGTTTATACTTGTACAGCATTTTTCTACCTTCAAGGTACTCAAAGCGCTTTTACACTATTTCCACATTCATACACAGTTGGCAGGAGTGCCATGCAAGGCCCTGACCACCATCAGGAGCAAGGGTGAAGTGTGGCTCTCCCAATCGAGACACGCCGTCCCCCTCAGTGACAATGTCTGTTGACAAGGTTGTTTGCTTTGGGTCATGCAAGTAATTGCTGCACATAGTTTCATTTAAGACATGATTAAAGGTCACTGATCTGGAAAAACTTGTGTTGTTCACTAGATGGCGACAGAATAGCAGGAACTAGGTTGTCAAACTATTAAAATGAATGTAATCTCCTGGCGGGTAAGATTCCTTATTCATTTCATGACGTCTCGCGTGCCAATTTGAAGACGTCCGCGAGCCGCGTTTAGTTTGGACACCTCTGGCGTAGATGGTCTACTCTAATCGACATCTCAATATTTCCCATATGAAAACCAGTGTCAAAGAGCTTCTACTGTACCTGAATCCAGCAATACAATATGCAAGATCAGCCATGTTGAATAAGACAATGGTCTGGATTCACTTTAACACGACTATTTCTTCACTGGATTTGAGCGTTTTTCGTCTTTAAATTAATCCTTTGTCTTCAGGACTTCACATTTTACTCATTTGTAGTCAATTAATTTCTTCAGGAGAGTCTGTGACAGGATTAGCTTAAGCCTATCCGTTTAAAATGAACATTTTCTACACTTCAGACCACATTGAAAGTCTGCTACCATTCAGTCCCTAATAAATATGTTTGTTGTATTGATCAACTGTCTGAGGCTCGTATTGTGTTTTTCAAAGGCTTTTATGAGTATTTTTAAATACGAGCTGTCTTTTTGTGAAGTATAGTGCTGCAAAGGTCGTGTTCTCAAGATGCAGGATGAACGGCAGAAGGCAGCATGGAGGTGAGAATGGTATTTTGATTGCAAAACTATGGCAAAACAACAGGGTAAGTCGCTAGTTAGTTTTACCTTTTTAAAAGATGTTACATGTTAGAATTGTGGTCTTTTCGGGGGGCCTAGCAGAGATTAAATTGATTTAAATTTGATTTAATTTCAATAAGCAGTGTTGATTTGAGTTCCAAGCTTGGTCATGGAACTATCAAGCTCTTAAGTACATTGAATGTATTTTTGTTTATTAATTTTTTGGCAGTCTTATGCAGGTCTATAATCTTATCGCTGAGGTCCGTGAACAGGTCCTTGATTGGCTTGTTTGACAGGGGTATTTCATACACATAATGAGTTGAATACTTATTTCCTTTCATCGAATACTCATTTATTTATAACCTATAGTTAATGTTATTTTTCTGGATATTCTTTGCGTTTATCACTTTATCAAAAATAACCTATACAAAAATGATTCATACAATGATGTTCGTATCTTTCTAATGGTAAACTTACAAATCATTAGGGATCAAATGTTTTACAATAACAATAGATAAAATGAAATAGTATTTTCCACACTGTTAGTAAGGAACCTTGATGCTACCTGTCCTTGAGTATGAACCAGAATGATCTTTCTTGTACTATCTTAAATTGTATCATGTAACATATAATCCTTCTGCCCTGCTACAAAGCAGGACTTTTAAGAGCTTTGGTAATTGGTTGTGACTTTATTCTGCACTGTCTGCCTTCTGTTGTTATTTCTCTATTTTTTTTCCTTGCAGTGCCTTTTCCTTTGTGTTCTGGTATTCGGCTCTTTTCAGCATTTGCTACAGCTTCTTTTATGACTTTCGTCTCTGTTAAACTTTGAACGTTTTGTGAGTATAGTGTATTTTGACTTTGGTGTAAGGTCCAGTATTGTACACTATTGTCAAATCTAGCTCTATTCCCTTGATTTTACTTTGTTTTAATTCTTGTGTAGTCTTTCACAGCAACCTTATTGTCACTGTCATTATTTGTTATTTTCCACTTAGGTATTTGCCTTTTCACTCCTGTGCATGTGTTCCTATTATCTCAATAAATTATCTCAATAAATTATCTAGACTTAGGTTTTTCTGAGTCTCTTCTTTAGGGTCTAATTTCTCTGTCATGCCGGCTTGTAACAGAACATTGTGGCCATTTCACACCACAAAGACTGAGCAATTGCATCATGGCATATATCTAGCAATGGAAATATGCTTAGCCAATACTAAATCATTGAGGCTCTCAATAGAACATATACAAATATTGCTACTCTGAGCACAAAGGTGCAACATGTACCTTAACTTAACTTAGTTGTTGCTACTCATGTGATATTGACATCCTCCTGTTTGATATCGTTAATCACTGCCAAATACTGGCGGACTTGAGACAGCAGGAGTGACAGAAAACGCTCCAGTTTGTAATGGAGAGATTATTCAAGTCTGTATGAGTGTTTATGAATGGGAAAACAGGTAAGCCTGAGAACTATAGATATAAGATCCACCTAAAATCCACCTGAGCGTCCATCTGCTCCAATCTCCCCAGGAGATGACTTTACTTCACTGTGAAGTTATTTAAAAGAGCTATATTGTAAATAGTTTGCTGTGCATTTTACATTTGTTTGCTGTGTTTTGTGTGCAAGTGTTTAAATTAAAATGTATCTCCTTTGAACAATATCCAGTGTTGTGGAATTTCAATTAACTAGAATCCAGTGTGCTGTGGGGCCCTATTGTAGTGAATCACACCTGAGCCATCATAAATTAATAACATCTTTAATCGACATGAGAAAGTAGACAATGCGATAAAGAACATTTTACAACAATTAATCTAGGGATCTAAATATCTGGTCAGGACACCCCTCACTCTTTTGCTTTCACCTTCATTTTCCATTTTTGCAATCCAGCCTGTGCTTGGAGGCTGAAAATGGCGGTCGTACTACAAGGCGGCAACCACGGACTGCTCGTTAAGTGGCTCCTTCATGGCTTCACAGTAGTTATAGAGTACAAAACACGCATACACAACGAATGGTAGGTCAGTCTGGTTAATGTCCATGGGACGGCGCAGTGAACCAAAGCGTGCCTTCAGTCGTCCAAACTTGCACAGAGAATACCCAAAGTATTGTTGTTGTGGGTTGACTCCGCCGTTGGGGTATTCTTTCGTGAGATATGGCTTCAGGGGATAGGCTGGGTCACTCAAAATGAAAAAAGGGACCAGATCTTAATCTTCCAGCAGTTGTTTAGGACACAAGGTGATGGTTCCATTTCACAGTCACATCCATAAAGCAATATTTGTAGACACACACTGCCTGTATCACATCCACGGGAGGAATGGACAAAGTTTTTCGGTAAATAGACTCACTGACTTGGACATTAGAAAATTGTCTTGCCGTCTGAGAAGTGTTGTATCCGAAATAGCTGCAATCGCTTTCTCTTAAGGTATTCATGTGTGATTTCCACAAGTGTCTGTACATGTAAAAGAAGCAGAAACACGGGCATGTCTGGATGACTTGCCTCCATCTTTCCAGTGGTTAGTTCAGGTGTTGTGCCGGAAAACGCACCCCTGCCATAATATGCACCCCCTGACGCGGGAGCGCGCTTACGTCACTCGGTTGCATCACTCGTCTCGAAAAGTATATCTAACTCGGCTGTTGGCTGAAATCGCCTCTTTTAAATCGCCTCTTTCGGCATAAAAAAGTTCATAAAGTGAAATAATCCAAGTTTTCTTTACTTGTGCTTTACTTGTGGATGAATTAAAAATTGTGAGCCTTTAATGATTTCGCCGTCATTCAAGTGGCTGAAATCGCCTCTTTCGGCATAATAAAGTACATAAAGTGAAATTATCCTTACGTGTGGATGGATTCCAAATTGTGAGCATTTAATGATTTCGCCGTCATTAGATCAAATAAGGCGAAAACAATAACCAATTAATATTGGAATATTTGCTGTCCCGAAAATGTAGTATTGTCTACCTTGACAGCTATACTGTAAAGAATATGGACACCAAAGTAAACCTCTGTTGAGTAAATGTGATCTCATTGTTATTAATGCTGTTGCTGTGTATCATGAGAAGAAAGGCTTGCTGTTGTTGTTATGCGCCTCCAATAGGTTATATACGGTAGTGCAGGTTCATCCGCGCTATCGTCACGTGATCTCTTCCGGTTCACTTCGCGCGAGAGAATGTGAGACATACACAGAAAAGTTCGATGGAGTTGTCTTCCATTTTCCACAGTTACCGATGTTTTGTTTCCCGGTGCTGTGAGGCATTGTACTGAACCATCCTTAAAATAAACCATCATCTTTCATATATATACAACTGGAGTATTCATTGAAGATGAATGAAGAAAGAGGAAACCCAACAGGTTATGGGCCCAGACGTGCAACGGGAGGAAGATGGCAGCGCCTGATCTTCGATGGAGACGAGGACAACTACGAACTTTGGGAAGTAAAATTTCTTGGTCACATGAGACTTGAACGTTTAAAGGACACAATACTTTCCTCTGGTGAGGTTGACCCAGAGAAGAATGCAGAATGCTTTGCAGAGCTAATCCAGTTCCTAGACGACACAAGTCTGTCGTTGGTAATGAGAGACGCTGCTGACGATGGTCGCAAAGCACTACAAATTTTACGGCGCCATTATGCCAGTGATGGTAAGCCAAGAATTATTTCCCTGTACAACGAATTGTGTTCCCTGAAGAAAGACTCAGAAGAAACTATTACAGACTACATCATTAGAGCCGAAAAGATAGTGACTTCTTTAAGAAATACAAAGCAAGTAATAAGCGATGAGTTGAGCATTGCTATGGTTCTGCGGGGCCTACCGGAACCATACAAACCATTCGTCATTCACATGACACAGAGCAATGATGAAGTGACTTTTGTGGAGTTCAAGAGCAAACTACGAAGCTACGAAGAGACAGAGAAATTTGAACACAAACCAAAATCAGACAACGTAATGAAAGTGGACATAGTGTCAGCGACCTGTTATGGATGTGGGAATCGTGGACATTTCGCAAAAAAATTGTCCCCACAAAACAACACCAAAGTGGTGCAACTACCACCGAAGCACAACACATACAGACGCGACGTGCAGAAGAAAAACCAAGCCTGACTCTGCTAAACAAACTATGGAGAAAGAAGAAGATTCAAAGGAAATTGGCACCTCCTTTGTGCTCCAAGCCAGTCATTTGGTGCTTCCAGACGGCATCAAACAAAATGAACTGATGGTGGACTGTGGGGCGACGTCACACATAATCACTGAGAAGAGCAAATTCACACGATTTGATGAGACTTTTAACCCAAACAAACACTACATGGAGTTGGCCGATGGAACAAGGAAGAACAACGTGGCGCTGAAGAGAGGCGATGCAGTGGTTCTTCTACGCAACACAGAGGGGAGAAGCGTCCCCGTCACACTGAATAACGCCTTGTTCATCCCAACCTACCCACAAGACTTCATGTCGGTGAAAGCAGCCACAACTAATGGAGCTCAAGTGATCTTCGGAGAAGGACAAAACCGGCTCATCACGAAAGAAGGAAACACCTTCAAGATAGAAGTACACGAGAGACTGTACTACCTCAAAACGGTAAACCATCAAAAACTGTATGATGACTCTGTGCATGACATTATGTCAAAAGACAAAGTGAATCTATGTTGTGATGTGAAAACATGGCACGAGATCTTGGGGCACTGCAATGTGAATGATGTGTTGAAGCTTCAAAATGTTGTGACAGGCATGACAGTTACAGGAGATGCAAAGATAGAATGTGACATTTGTACACAAGGAAAATTCACTAACACTAGGAACAAATTACCTGATGTCAAAGCTAGTGCACCCCTAGAGCTGGTGCACACTGACCTGGCCAGTCCCATTGACCCCATTGGATTACATGGGCATAAATATTCAGTCTCATTTACTGATGATTATTCAGGGGCAGTATTTGTTTACTTCTTGAAAAATAAGAGTGAAACTACCCTTGCGACAGAGAAGTTCATTGCAGACGTTTCCCCATATGGCAACGTAAAATGTATGCGCTCAGATAATGGAACTGAGTTCACTGGAAACGATTTTCAAACACTTTTGAGAGAGAAAGGTATCAGACATGAAACCTCGTCACCTTATTCTCCTCATCAAAACGGTACAGCTGAAAGACAGTGGCGAACACTGTTTGAAATGGCAAGGTGTATGCTACTAGAAAAAGAGTTACCAAAAACATTATGGCCTTATGCTGTTCAAAGTGCCGCCCACATTCGGAACAGATGTTACAATGACAGAACAAAGAACACACCTTATTTCATGCTAACTGGAAAGAAGCCCAACATTTCAAAAATGTGGGTGTTTGGCTCGGAGTGTTACGCATACACTCACAGTCACAAGAAACTTGAACCAAGGTGTGAGAAAGGAGTATTTGTGGGCTATAGTAAAAATAGTCCAGCATACTTGGTCTATGATCCACAGTCAAGAAAGGTGTCAAAACACAGACTGGTAAAATTCACCAAAAAGAACACTGCAGAAAAAGAGACACAAACAAATGCGTATGACTTGGAAATCCCAGATTGCGAAAGCAATGAAACCAAACTACCTGACACTGTATCAGAAAAATTAGTGAGCATCGAAAATCAAACTGTAGCTCAAAATGATGTTGATAACCAAACACAAACTCTAGAAGTAGAAGAGGATGTGGTGTTAGATGATGCCACAACTAACACAGAGACTAGAACAGAACAAAGAGGTCGTTACCCAAAGAGAGAGAGAATTGTTCCTCCAAAATACTTAGAGGAATATGTAACAAACATTGATGATATCAATGAAAGCCATGACGTTATTGATCACTGTTGCAGGGCAATGTGTGGAGTCCCACAGACGTATAAAGACACCCTGATGTCATCAGAGGCAGCCAGCTGGGAAAAAGCCATGAAAGACGAGTTGGCATCTCTCAAAGAAAATGACACATTTGAACTAACAACATTACCAAAAGGGAAAAATACAGTAGGTGGAAAGTGGGTTTATGCCCTCAAAGAAAACACAGAGAAAGGACAGCTTTTCAAAGCTAGATATGTTGCCAAAGGATACAGTCAAACTGAAGGTATAGATTATCAAGAAACATTTGCACCAACCGCAGACATTACTTCTGTGCGTGCAATTTATTTTAATACAAACAAATAACAAAATCCACCAATAGTTAAATAATTTATATATACAATATTCAAAGTCAAACGTCAAATAAAGTGAACACAAAGACAATCAATCAATCAATCAATCAATCAATCAATGTTTATTTATATAGCCCTAAATCACAAGTGTCTCAAAGGGCTGCACAAGCCACAACGACATCCTCGGTACAGAGCCCACATAAGGGCAAGGAAAACTCACCCCAGTGGGACGTCGATGTGAATGACTATGAGAAACCTTGGAGAGGACCGCATATGTAGGTAACCCCCCCCCCCCCTCTAGGGGAGACCGAAAGCAATGGATGTCGAGTGGGTCTGACATAATATTGTGAGAGTCCAGTCCATAGTGGATCCAGCATAATAGTAAGAGTCCAGTCCATAGTGGGGTCAGCAGGAGACCATCCCGAGTGGAGACGAGTCAGCAGCGCAGAGATGTTCCCAACCGATGCACAGGCGAGCGGTCCACCCCAGGTCCCGACTCTGGACAGCCAGCACTTCATCCATGGCCACCGGACCTGTGCCCCCCGCCCCCTCCACAAGGGAGAGGGGAGCAGAGGAGAAAAGAAAAGAAACGGCAGATCAACTGGTCTAAAAAGGGGGTCTATTTAAAGGCTAGAGTATACAAATGAGTTTTAAGATGGGACTTAAATGCTTCTACTGAGGTAGCATCTCTAACTGTTACTGCTAGAACATTCCATAGTACTGGAGCCCAAATAGAAAACGCTCTATAGCCCGCAGACTATCGCTGGCTAGTTCTAGCTTAACTGACTCAAAATAGAACACTTTTTTGTAATAAAATGTAACTCCTCATAAAAAACTATACATCTATTAACAGAAATATTATTATATATTGGGCAGAAGGGGATAACATAAATATAGTTTAATACTTCCAACACTCCCCTCATCATGAACACGCAGGGCACAGGTAATCCCCATCCACATCTGGCCTCAGGACACACTCGTGGTGAAACCACCTATCACAGATGTCACAGCAGATCTAAGGTGGGGGAGGAGGATGGAGGTGAGGAGGCAGATAAGTTGGGCCATTAAATGTATATAAATTCCGAATTTAAATAATTCATCATTATCACTGTTACAGCTCCATATCGAGACTTCACAGCCACAGAATCCACTTGCTCATACTACACATGAAATGGACTGAGACCTTTTTCCAGCTTCTGAATGAAATGAGGGAGTAGGTCATGGAAGAGTTCAGTAAACTGTTCTGTATTTGTTGGTTTCACTAACATTTGTAGGGCTTATTACAATTTTTTATTTTTTTACCTCTTTATCATTCAACCAATTTGTACACAAACACATTAAAACAGAAAGTACACTGTTTGAACTCATACGCATTATGCATTGTCACCAAAATACATTTTCCATTTTACTACAATAATGATGTTATCTACACCCTGCTATTTCACAGCCTGACTGTATTGCACAGTGAAAATGTACCCATTGAGGGTTATCGCTCTCCTCCATCCCACAGCTGTGACAGACCTTGCTGAGATCATCTGTTCCGAAAAAGAGTATGCATCAATATTCAGTCTCGAATTTCTTCAAATATCTTGCTGAAATTAAAATAAACTCCAGTAATATGTAATTGTATTAAGCTGTGCTGATTATTTGATTTAATCTGTGCCATCAATATTTTTTATGGTTTAAAAATGTTAGTGGCAAACCTCATTTGAAATACGTCATCATTTACCGAGAAAAAAATCTGTTTTTAAATGTGTTAAAGTAAAGCAATATGTTAAGCAGTCAACCAATTTTCAAATTCTTAAAATCAAGACTGTCTTGTATTACCTGGAGCAGGGGTCCCCAAACTACGGCCCACGGGCTGGATCCGGCCCCCCAGCATCCAAAATCCGTCCCACAGGAAGTCCCAAGTTAAACAAAAAGTTTTAATTTTTAATTTTTTAATTTTATTTTTTTTAAATCTTTCTTTTCTAATCCATTTTCTACCGCTTGTTACTCTTGGTGTCTCCTAGCTGCTCAGGCAAATCATATTGTCTAAAAATGAATTTTCCCATAGATAACGTGACAATGTTAAATGTTGATGAACATCAATGTTAATTGATGTTAAATGACAAAACAGATTATAAAGACAATGTATATATGTATATATACTTACATATATATACATATACATATATATATATATATATATATATATATATATATATATATATATATATATATATATATATATATATATATATATATATATATATATATATATGTGTATACACACATATATAGACATTTTTAGAACAGCAATATCCCCCCCACTGCAAGGAAAGGGCTACGATGAGTAACCAGGGTGAGTTTCATGTCTCTATGACCTTCCTAGCCAGAGATAGATGGGGGGTGCATTTTATGGCAGGTGGGAAATGCACCCCCCCCATAACTCCACTTCTGGTAGTCCAATTTTCACATGGTTTTCAGTGTATACCGGGGGGGCTATGATGAGTAACCAGGGTGAGTTTCATGTCTCTATGACCTTCCTAACCAGAGATAGATGGGGGGTGCATTTTATGGCAGGTGGGAAATGCACCCCCCCCATAACTCCACTTCTGGTAGTCCAATTTTCACATGGTTTTCAGTGTATACCGGGGGGGCTATGATGAGTAACCAGGGTGAGTTTCATGTCTCTATGACCTTCCTAACCAGAGATAGATGGGGGGTGCATTTTATGGCAGGTGGGAAATGCACCCCCCCCATAACTCCACTTCTGGTAGTCCAATTTTCACATGGTTTTCAGTGTATACCGGGGGGGCTATGATGAGTAACCAGGGTGAGTTTCATGTCTCTATGACCTTCCTAACCAGAGATAGATGGGGGGTGCATTTTATGGCAGGTGGGAAATGCACCCCCCCATAACTCCACTTCTGGTAGTCCGATCATCACATGGCTTTCAGTGTATACCCGGGGGGCTATGATGAGTAACCAGGGTGAGTTTCATGTCTCTATGACCTTCCTAGCCAGAGATAGATGGGGGGTGCATTTTATGGCAGGTGGGAAATGCACCCCCCCCATAGCTCCACTTCTGGTAGTCCAATTTTCACATGGTTTTCAGTGTATACCGGGGGGGCTATGATGAGTAACCAGGGTGAGTTTCATGTCTCTATGACCTTCCTAACCAGAGATAGATGGGGGGTGCATTTTATGGCAGGTGGGAAATGCACCCCCCCCATAACTCCACTTCTGGTAGTCCAATTTTCACATGGTTTTCAGTGTATACCCGGGGGTTATTATGAGTAACCAGGGTGAGTTTCATGTCTCTATGACCTTCCTAACCAGAGATAGATGGGGGGTGCATTTCATGGCAGGTGGGAAATGCACCCCCCCTTAACTCCACTTCTGGTAGTCCGATCATCACATGGCTTTCAGTGTATACCCGGGGGGCTATGATGAGTAACCAGGGTGAGTTTCATGTCTCTAGGACCTTCCTAGCCAGAGATAGATGGGGGGTGCATTTTATGGCAGGTGGGAAATGCACCCCCCCCATAACTCCACTTCTGGTAGTCCAATTTTCACATGGTTTTCAGTGTATACCGGGGGGGCTATGATGAGTAACCAGGGTGAGTTTCATGTCTCTATGACCTTCCTAACCAGAGATAGATGGGGGGTGCATTTTATGGCAGGTGGGAAATGCACCCCCCCCCATAACTCCACTTCTGGTAGTCCAATTTTCACATGGTTTTCAGTGTATACCCGGGGGTTATTATGAGTAACCAGGGTGAGTTTCATGTCTCTATGACCTTTCTAACCAGAGATAGATGGGGGGTGCATTTTATGGCAGGTGGGAAATGCACCCCCCCCATAACTCCACTTCTGGTAGTCCAATTTTCACATGGTTTTCAGTGTATACCCGGGGGGCTATTATGAGTAACCAGGGTGAGTTTCATGTCTCTATGACCTTCCTAACCAGAGATAGATGGGGGGTGCATTTTATGGCAGGTGGGAAATGCACCCCCCCATAACTCCACTTCTGGTAGTCCGATCATCACATGGTTTTCAGTGTATACCGGGGGGGCTATGATGAGTAACCAGGGTGAGTTTCATGTCTCTATAGGACCTTCCTAACCAGAGATAGATGGGGGGTGCATTTTATGGCAGGTGGGAAATGCACCCCCCCCCCCCCCCCCATAACTCCGCCTCTGGTACTTCGGGTACTTTTGGTAACGTTATTTGTGAATGTTCAATTTGAAACTTCTTAAAACCAAATCAAAGGTAGACATCAGATGCATTCATTTATTTATTCATCCACCCACCCATGAGCTCCTTAAAGTTAAAGAAAATGTCATATTTTTAAAATACGAGTATTGGATCACGACAACACGTCGAATGAAGCAGCAAACATTCGTTCTTCTTGATGTCTCTAAAAAAGTACATATAGAGGTTTACTTTGGTATCCATATTCTTTACAGTATAGCTGTCAAGGTAGACAATACTACATTTTCGGGACAGCAAATATTCCAATATTAATTGGTTATTGTTTTCGCCTTATCTGATCTAATGACGGCGAAATCATTAAATGCTCACAATTTGGAATCCATCCACACGTTAGGATAATTTCACTTTATGTACTTTATTATGCCGAAAGAGGCGATTTCAGCCACTTGAATGACGGCGAAATCATTAAAGGCTCACAATTTTTAATTCATCCACAAGTAAAGCACAAGTAAAGAAAACTTGGATTATTTCACTTTATGTACTTTTTTATGCCGCAAGAGGCGATTTAAAAGAGGCGATTTCAGCCAACAGCCGAGTTATAGATATACTTTTCGAGACGAGTGACGCAACCGAGTGACGTAAGCGCGCTCCCGCGTCAGGGGGTGCATATTATGGCAGGGGTGCGTTTTGCGGCACAACACCTGCACCTCCGCTGACAGCGCGCTCAGACACGTCCCTGCACGTGCTGTGCGCAACACGCCCACGCAGCAACAAGCCTGCGGACATTCAGTAATCAACACACCTGGACTTGATGAAGGGGAGCGGCACAAAGACCAGCTGACCCGAGGAACCTTTGCCAGAACGTCGCTAACCTTCCTGTAAGCATCACGTCTGGCATTCCCTTTTCCCAGTGATTTTCTTGCCCTTGTTTTGCTCTATCTCTCCGTGTTTTCCCTTGGTTCATGTCCTTTTGTATTTCCACAGTGACTCCCATGTCCTCCGTGATCGTGCCTTGTCACTCGACACCCATCAGGATTCCTGACTGCTCTCCCCGATCCACGACCTCCCTGCTCGGACCCAGACCACGCTGCCCTGCTCTTGCCCACGACCTCTTGCCTGTCCACGGACTGCCTCTTTGCCTTGCCCCCTTGGATAACGACGAAAGATACAACCAACATTTGCTGACAACAACCCTTGGTAACATTTACATTATTAATATTACACATAGTCAACACTCATTCACTTTGAGTAGCATACACACGCCACGTATTCATCAAAGGTGTAAAATAAACCTTGTAAACCGCAGTCCTGCCCTGGTTGTCGCCTCCTTCCCTTCTCTGATACATAACAAAGGGACCTTAAATGCTGGTTTAGTGTGGCTGAAACAGGGCTTAGGCTAAATAATTATTTGTTTAAGGGGTTATCTGGCTTAGTGTAGACATAGCCTAAGGCCATGTCTAACGTTGCAGCCACACTAAACCAGGGTTTAAGGTCCCCCTCCTCGGATAATTTTTTACACGGGTAAGTGCGCCGTGTATTTCTTGAATCTCCGGCTCTTAGCTTTGTATGGACTCATTGATCGTTTACAAACTGAGTTCGGAGAGGAAGTGAAGTCAGAAAGACTGCGCCCCACACAGGAAGTGACGTCAGAAAGAACGCGCAACCGGAGCTAATCACTGGAAATATGAAGGCGGATCATCCAGACATGCCCGTGTTTCTCATTCTTCTACATGTACAGACGTTTGTGGAAATCACACATGAATACCTTAAGAGAAAGCGATTGCAGCTATTTCGGATACAACACTTCTCAGACGGCAAGATAATTTTCTAATGTCGAGGTCAGCTGTGATTCTACTTACCGAAAAACGTTGTCCTTTTGTCGAAGGAGAGTCAACGAGAATACGGGCTTCGGTGGATGTAGTAAAAAAAGGTAGCGCATGCTTTGTATTGCCTGGCGTTGAGGTAAGACTACGGAAAACGGCGAATGCTTTTGGACTGGCAAGCAGACTGTATTAGTTATTGTCCGCCATGTCGCCGACTCAATGTCTAGGTCCAGAGTATATAAAGTCACCAAAAAGGAATGGACAATGAAGGTGAAGGCAAAAGAGTGAGGACTGTCCTGACCAGATATCTCGATCCCAATATAGATTGCTGCAAAATGTTCTTTGTCATATTGTGTAATTTTACATGTTTATTAAAGTGATTCACTACAATAGGGCCCCACAGCACACTGGACTCCAGTTAATTGAAATACCACAACACTAGATATTGTTCAGATAAGTTACATTTAAGAACTTGCACACAAAGCAACTATGACGTGCGCATTTTCCGCGCATTCGTATTAGGTCGCGTTGCGCCGGCGGACGGAGAGGGGAGGGGGTCTTAAATGGTGGCATTGTTGTGTGTGGACACGGATAAGGTTAGGTGGGATTTACCCTGGATAACCTTATCCGGCTTAGTGTAAACGGGGCCCCTCAAGGGACTAACAATAACCTAATTGCTTGCACATTATTACCTGAAAGGCAAAGAGTTGGCGATTTGGTTTGAGAAAACACATGATCACATCCGCCAGATGGTCTAACACGGGGGTCAGCAAACCACGGCTCTAAAGCCGCCTGCGGCTCTTTAGCGCCGCCCTAGTGTCTCCCTGGACCTCTTTCAGAGATTTGTGAAAAAAAGATGAAGAAAAAAATTTTTTTTTTAAAATATATTTTCTGTAGGAGAATAAACATGACACAAAACTTCCTAATTGATAGAAATCCCACTGTTTATGTTATACATGGTTCACTGATGAGAGTATTTGGCAAGCACCGTTTTGTCCTACTAATTTCAGCGATCCTTGAACTCATCGTAGTTCGTTTACATGTACATATTTCTCCGATGTTGCCACAGAAAGACGTGTTTTATGGCACTCCTTCTTTGTCTAATTTTGTCCACCAAATGTTTTATGCTGTACGTGGCTGCTCAAAGGTGAGCTTTGTTGAATTTATTGATTTGCTGGAGTGCTTATCGGGCATATTTGGTCAATACCATGACTGCAAGCTAATCGATGCTAACGTGCTATTTAGGCTAGCTGTATGTGCATATTGCATCATTATGCCTTGTTTGTAGGTATATTTGAGCTCATTAAACCTTTACTTATGTCCTCTGTGTGTTTAATTTATATTTGCATGTCTCGTGACACAATATCTGTATGTATTATTGGCTGCATTTCTCATAGTTGTTTGTGTGCCATGTTGTTCCAGACCACAGCAAACGTTACCCAGCTTGCCAAGACTGTAATAAATCCATTAGAAGAAGACAGCCTGCCGTTTCCTTAAACTTGGACACACATCTTTACCTTTGGCCATTCTGAGCCAGTAATTTCCAGAAGTTATCTCATCCTGTGAGAAGCCTCCATTTTACTAATGATTTCCAATGTTGCAAAAATGTGTAGAATAAAAATCCTGTCATGATCCGTGGTCCGGATCATGTTTTGTTTAGTTATGTTCTGTTAGTTTTGGACTTCTTTAGTTCCCGTTTAGGCATCCTTGTTTGTCTTTGTCACCATGGCGACTTATTGTGTTCACCTGTCTCTGATTAGTGCTCGCCCGCTCACCTGCTTCCCGAGCACTAATCAGAGGCATTATTTAAGTTACCTTTGCCAGTCAGTCGGCCTGCTTCATTGTTTATGTAGCACTTTTTGTGTCACGCCTGTACCAAGTAAGTTTCCTGTTCCATGCCATAGCTTCTGTTTAGTTTTAGCTTCACGTATTTTAGGCACGCCTTTCTTTTTGTTGTGTTGTTTGTGTTTTTGGTAGTTGAGTGATTTATGTTAATAAATCCAATCCTACCTTTACACCTTCGTCCGGAGCCGTCTTTTTGCATTGAGAGAACGAACCGCAGCAAGCTGCATAACCCCCATGTGACAAATACAACATTTCTGTCAAGAAAGAATTTGATAGTAGGCTAATATAGCTCATGTACAAACCCCGTTTCCATATGAGTTGGGAAATTGTGTTAGATGTAAATATAAACGGAATACAATGATTTGCAAATCATTTTCAACCCATATACAGTTGAATATGCTACAAAGACAACATATTTGATGTTCAAACTGATAAACATTTTTTTTTTTGCAAATAATCATTAACTTTAGAATTTGATGCCATCAACATGTGTCAAAGAAGTTGGGAAAGCTGGCAATAAATACTGATAAAGTTGAGGAATGCTAATCAAACACTTATTTGGAACATCCCACAGGTGAACAGGCAAATTGGGAACAGGTGGGTGCCATGATTGGGTATAAAAGTAGATTCCATGAAATGCTCAGTCATTCACAAACAAGGATGGGGTGAGGGTCACCACTTTGTCAACAACTGCGTGAGCAAATTGTTGAACAGTTTAAGAAAAACCTTTCTCAACCAGCTATTGCAAGGAATTTAGGGATTTCACCATCTACGGTCCGTAATATCATTAAAGGGTTCAGAGAATCTGGAGAAATCACTGCACGTAAGCAGCTAAGCCTGTGACCTTCGATCCCTCAGGCTGTACTGCATCAACAAGCGACATCAGTGTGTAAAGGATATCCCCACATGGGCTCAGGAACACTTCAGAAACCCACTGTCAGTAACTACAGTTGGTTGCTACATCTGTAAGTGCAAGTTAAAACTCTCCTATGCAAGGCGAAAACCGTTTATCAACAACACCCAGAAACGCCGTCGGCGTCACTGGGACTGAGCTCATCTAAGATGGACTGATACAAAGTGGAAAAGTGTTCTGTGGTCTGACGAGTCCACATTTCAAATTGTTTTTGGAAACTGTGGACGTCGTGTCCTCCGGACCAAAGAGGAAAAGAACCATCTGGATTGTTATAGGCGCAAAGTGTAAAAGCCAGCATGTGTGATGGTATGGGGGTGTATTAGTGCTCAAGACATGGGTAACTTACACATCTGTGAAGGCACCATTAATGCTGAAAGGTACATACAGGTTTTGGAGCAACATATGTTGCCATCCAAGCAACGTTACCATGGACGCCCCTGCTTTTTTCAGCAAGACAATGCCAAGCCACGTGTTGTATCAACGTGGCTTCATAGTAAAAGAGTGCGGGTACTAGACTGGCCTGCTTGTAGTCCAGACCTGTCTCCCATTGAAAATGTGTGGCGCATTATGAAGCCTAAAATACCACAACGGAGAACCCCGGACTGTTGAACAACTTAAGCTGAACATCAAGCAAAAATGGGAAAGAATTCCACAGAGAAGCTTAAAAAATGTGTCTCCTCAGTTCCAAAACGTTTACTGAGTGTTGTTAAAAGGAAAGGCCATGTAACACAGTGGTGAACATGCCCTTTCCCAACTACTTTGGCATGTGTTGCAGCCATGAAATTCTAAGTTAATTATTATTTGCAAAACAAAAAAAGTTTATGAGTTTGAACATCAAATATCTTGTCTTTGTAATGCATTCAATTGAATATGGGTTGAAAATGATTTGCAAATCATTGTGTTCCGTTTATATTTACATCTAACACAATTTCCCAACTCATATGGAAACGGGGTTTGTACATCATGTGTTGCCTTCATTATAACACTTATATAAGGCTTTTCATTTTTTGTGGCTCCAGACAGATTTTTGTTTTGTATTCTTGGTCCAATATGGCTCTTTCAACATTTTTGGTTGCCGACCCCTGGTCTAACATATAGTTGTATTCTGAGCTTTAAGAAAATCATCATCCAAAAACATAATCTGCCCTAGAGTCAGTAAATTCAGAGAAATCAACCTTATGATATTAACAGGAGAGAGTACCTGGGAGCTGGAGCTGATGCAGTTCTGGAGTTGGAGTCAGTATTGGTTGGGTCGCAGTACCGGTGGTCTTGCTGGAAGTACTGTGGGTAAAGTTCAATTCGACCCGCAGGACGAATGGGACACCAGGAGACCTGCCTTCCCACAGTAGAAGCAGATGTTGTGACTAGGGATGTCCGATAATGGCTTTTTGCCGACGTCCGATATTCCGATATTGTCCAACTCTTTAATTACTGACACCGATATCAACTGATATATACAGTCGTGGAATTAACACATTATTTTGTCTAATTTGGACAACCAGGTATGGTGAAGATAAGGTACTTTTAAAAAAATAAATAAAAATAAAATAAGATAAATAAATTAAAAACATTTTCTTGAATAAAAAAGAAAGTAAAACAATATAAAAACAGTTACATAGAAACTAGTAATTAATGATAATGAGTAAAATTAACTGTTAAAAGTTAGTACTATTAGTGGACCAGCAGCACGCACAATCATGTGTGCTTATGGACTGTATCCCTTGCAGACTGTATTGATATATATTGATATATAATGTAGGAACCAGAATATTAATAACAGAAAGAAACAACCCTTTTGTGTGAATGAGTGTGAATGAGTGTAAATGGGGGAGGGAGGTTTTTGGGATTGGTGCACTAATTGTAAGTGTATCTTGTGTTTTTTATGTTGATTTAATAAAAAACAAAACAAAAAAACAAAAAAAACAAAAAAACGATACCGATAATAAAAAAAACAATACCGATTCTAACGCATTTATCGGCCGATAATATCGACAGGCCGATATTATCGGACATCTCGAGTTGTGACGCTTATGACGAAGCCTCTCGTTCATGAGCTTGTTGCCACCCAGCTGCAGGGGTTCCTCCAGATTCAGCATAGAAGGTGGTCCCACGATGACTGATGGAGAATTGTGGACAGTGCAGGTGGATGGATTCTGGGATCCAACACCAAGCGCAGCCTGGTCCTTCCTGCCCTCACCAAACAGCTTATCAATTTCTATCATCAAGAAAATTAGATATCAAGGTCCTGCGATATCTCAATAGAGATCAAATTGTCCTTGACGCAATCTCTAAGGCCTAAACAAAAATGTCCGAATAGACCATTGGGTTCCAGCAACTCTTAACTGCCAGAGTGCGGAATTCGATAGCATAAGTCTGAAACGCTGCGGTCCCCCCGACGCAGATGAAGGAGAGAGTCTGTTGACATGCATTCTCATTGGCCTTGGAGAAAGCCGAGAAGGAGCTCCACTGCCATGTCAGGTGGTAGGTGGGGAATGCCAACAGCTGGATCTCGAAGTGCTTCCTTGCGGGCGTTTTGGCAGTGTGTCTTCATCTTAAATTGTACAATCTTTAAATATACAGTATATCTGTAATAACAAATATCACTGCTTTTTCTTTTTCAAACATGGTCGAAAATAAACTTCAGCATAAAGATGAATGGTCACAGATGTCCCACGAAGATAATAAAACACAAACACAGCGATCAGAGGCAGACGAAACTGTGTGTAACCTTAGGATTTGACACTTAGGCATTATTTAACACGCATATCCAACATTTTAACAAGATGTTGAATTTATTATAGATCACATTTAACATTTTTCCCTCCAAGATGGACTATTTTAGAACCTCTCAAATAACCTTCACCAAAATCCCTGTTGAAACCATTTCCACAGGCGAGAACAGTACACGTATGCATCATTTTCACTCTGATTTGACTTGACTTGACTTCCTGCTAACCATACTCTTGTTTGACCCCCATTGCTTGAGGCCGAGGAGACAGCAATCTGCAGTAAGTGTTGTCATGTGAAACTCAGCAATACAGTCATTGCATGGGAATATATTTCCCTACAATAGAAAGTTGCAAAAGTAATACATAGCTATTTATTTTGCAATAGTAGTAGCTAGAATGTTAATGGATTTATTTTAGTATTAGAACATAACCAAGCAAGTAAAAAAAAGCTGCAGGCTGAAATTGGCCCTTGGGTCGCACTTTGGACACCCCACCTCATATATATATATATATATATATATATATATATATATATATATATATATATATACAGTACAGGCCAAAAGTTTGGACACACCTTCTCATTCAATGAGTTTTCTTTATTTTCATGACTATTTACATTGCAGATTGTTACTGAAGGCATCAAAACTATGAATGAACACGTGGAGTTATGTACTTAACAAAAAAAGGTGAAATAACTGAAAACATGTTTTACATTCTAGTTTCTTCAAAATAGCCACCCTTTGCTCTGATTACTGCTCTGCACACTCTTGGCATTCTCTCGATGAGCTGTGAAGTGAAAACCATTTCAGGTGACTACCTCTTGAAGCTCATTGAAATAATGCCAAGAGTGTGCGAAAAACTAATCAGAGCAAAGGGTGGCTATTTTGAAGAAACTAGAACATAACGGCGACGGCGTGGCGAAGTTGGGAGAGTGGCTGTGCCTGCAATCTGAGGGTTACTGGTTCAATCCCCACCTTCTACCATCCTAGTCACGTTCGTTGTGTCCTTGAGCAAGACACTTCACCCTTGCTCCTGATGGGACTGGTTAGCACCGTGCATGGCAGCTCCCGCCATCAGTGTGTGCATGTGTGTGTGCGAATGGGTGAATGTGGAAAATAGTGTCAAAGCGCTTTGAGTTCCTTAAAAAAAGGTAGAAAAGCGCTATACAAGTACGACCCATTTACCATTTACCATAAAACATGTTTTCAGTTATTTCACCATTTTTTGTTAAGTAGCCTACATAACTCCACATGTGGAGTTCATAGTTCATTCATAGTTTTGATGCCTTCAGTGACAATCTACAATGTAAATAGTCATGAAAATAAAGAAAACGCATTGAATGAGAATAAATATGAACTGTATTTATTACGCTCTTGTGCCCCAGTCTATTCTGGTGTGAAGTAGTATTTATGTTTTTGGTGCTTTTTCAAAATGTAAGCACCAAGATACTCAGAGACCACTTGGGGTTTCTCAAGGACATCAAGTGGACCAGACTTTGAGGGACCCTTTCCATCAGTGCAATAAAGAACCACATAGTGGATCAGGACTTTAACTTCCACATGGACAATGTACAACCATTTTCATTGACTCACATTTCAAAAATGTTTGCGTTTGTATGTTTTTTTTTGTCCATGGCCTCCCGTGTCAATGAAACAAAATGTCCTATAGAGGGCAATGTTCTTCTTTCAAGACCCCAATGCTGCAGAACCACCACCAACCTAGGAGATCCAAGCATGAACATTTTTGTTGACTTACTTTACAGACTAAACTCCTGTTCTCACGTTTGTGCGTCTGAAATGTGTCAAATTTGCAGCAGATCAGATGTTGTCTTTCCATGTTTGCATTTACTGAGGGTAAGCTTTGTTTCTTTGTTAGGAAACCACAATAAATGTACCTAAAGCAGAACTAGGAACGCAAATGTGTTGTTCTTTAGTTTTTTGCTTTTTGCCAAAATGAGCACATATATGTGACTTTTAACACAGCAACACAGGAGTCAGTCAGGTACCAAGATACTGTTAACATCCATTAAATGTGTTATCCTCAAGGTGCTAGCACTAACCCTGCACTTAATCAATAGATTTTAATTTGTTATTGTTATTAATTTATTATCAATTTATTATATTTATGGTGCGTGTCAAGCTAACATCTGCCTATTATTCCCTCTATTTATAACACACACACACACGCACACACACACACACACACACACACACACACACACACACACACACACACACACACACACACACACACACACACACACACACACACACGTACATATACACAAACACACACACACACACACAGTATATATACTTTGTAACAATAATTAAGAAGTATTCTTATTGTGCAGGAAATTAGGTAACAGGACTGTGGAGAGATTTTAACTTCCTATTGTTGAAATATTGTGAAAATGCAGACAAATAAATGAGTGAATTTAATTGTGTTCTTCCCATGGCTGAGGATGTGAATGATGAGTAATCCTGTGGACCATGTGATTTGTGGAATATTCTACATTTTTCAGCTTGGGGGTAACCAGACTGAGTAAAAACCTAGGTACATAGCTGAATTTTAGCGAAACTTTTTGTTTTTTAAACAAATAATGTACCAAAATATAGTTGTCATAAGGAGTAGCACAAATATGTGAAAATATAACATTTCTTAGATTTAAAAGTTCATGGTACAATTTACAAATTTTCCAGTGTTCAAGGTAAATTAGATACAATTCATAAATTTAAATTGTATTATTAAATATGCAATCAACAATGGACATGAAACTTTGCTTACTAAAAGTTAAGTTAATATTATCAAGCATTTCTACTAGAGATGTCCGATAATATCGGCCTGCCGATATTATCGACCGATAAATGCTTTAAATGTAAAAAAATGAAATGTAATATCGGAAATTATCGGTATCGTCTTTTTTTTATTATTGGTATTGTTTATTTTTTTTAATTTATTTTTAATTTTTTAATTAAATCAACATAAAAACACAAGATACACTTATAATTAGTGCACCAACCCAAAAAACCTCCCTCCCCCCTCATTCACACTCATTCACACAAAAGGGTTGTTTTTTTCTGTTATTAATATTCTGGTTCCTACATTATATATCAATATATATCAATACAGTCTGCAAGGGATACAGTCCGTAAGCACACATGATTGTGCGTGCTGCTGGTCCACTAATAGTACTAACCTTTAACAGTTAATTTTACTCATTTTCATTAATTACTAGTTTCTATGTAACTGTTTTTATATTGTTTTACTTTCTTTTTTATTCAAGAAAATGTTTTTAATTTATTTATCTTTTTTTTTTTTAAATTTTTTTTTAAAGAGGACCTTATCTTCACCAAGGTTCAAGGGTTCAAGGGTTTTTATTCATCACATGCAGAATACACCACAGTGAAATGCTTTTTTCCATGCTCTTCAGATATTGCGTACAGTGGGATCCAAACACTAGTTGCTGAATCTAATACACTAAAAACAAAAAATACAATAATTTGTATAGCTCTGATGTACATTAATTACAAGACAATAAGTTGCACAATAAGTCCCAGTAGTTATGGTAGAAGTATCAGTACAAGTAAAAGTACAGTAGTCACATACAGTACCAGTGCAATATGAAATAGTATAACAGTATATACAGTATACACAGTATATACAGTATATGAAGTAATAAATATTAAGGTGTCTACAGTTCTTTTGGCAGTTGAGTAGTGACAGTAGTATGAACAGAGGTAATGGAACAGTATGACTTCTTTATACTCTTGTTTTTACATTGTAGTCCAGTAGTTACAGTGGTAAGTAAAGTGATTCTTGTGCGTGCCATACCTGGTTGTCCAAATTAGGCATAATAATGTGTTAATTCCACGACTGTATATATCGGTATCGGTTGATATTGGTATCGGTAATTAAAGAGTTGGACAATATCAAAATATCGGATATCGGCAAAAAGCCATGATCGGCAATCCCTAATTTCTACATTTTGTTTACTGGGTTTGCAAATGACACCAATTCAATGGAATGGCCCAGAGGTTATAATATTCTAGAACACAAAACAATTTTAAGAAATGCTTCTGTCATCATTACAGTCTATCATTTAAATTAAACTAATTGCTGATGTTAAATTATAAACTTTACATAACGTGGTTTCTTTTTGGAAAAAAAGAGTCCAAAAAGAATTGGGTGACTATAAGACTAAAATGATGGCGGGCTGAGTGACGGGGAGGAAGAAGAGAGCACCCATGGGAGAAAAGCAAGGTCACAAATAAAGTGTGTGTGCATGTGTGTGTGTGTGTGTGTGTGTGTGTGTTTGGCGGAGAGAGAGAGAGAGAGAAAAAACGAGACAGAGAGAGAGAGAAAATGTGTGGGTGAGTGATTTGTTTTCAGTGAAAGGTGAGGCCACTTAGCTGCGGCGTGGAGATACAGTGGAATCTATTACAGCGTGTCAAAGGAAACACGAGAAGGGCATGACTTGAACATGTGTGTGTGTGTGTGTGTGTGTGTATGCAAGCAACACTGTGTGTGCATGCATGTGAGTGTGTGATGTGAGTAGCCTCAGTACTCTTTGATATGACAGCATTTGTGCGATGGTGTTTATGTACGTGTTAGATATCCATCGTAATGTGGTCAAAGATTCTCTTCATATTTTCAGGCCTTAGAACAGGAAACCTGTGTCACAACTTTTTCCAGCGGGGGTTAAATGATGTGTGCTGCTGTGATATATTTTGTACATTAAAGATAAGTAAATGATCCAATGTATGTCAATATGTGCTAAACTATCTGAACGAAACATCTGAGCTTTGTGTTATGACTGACTAAACAAGTAGTGTAATATCAAATAATATATATCATTATTTATCAATGCTATTTTACAATATGCAAAAGAACAATTAAAAACAATACAAAATTTGACGTAAAATGCCCTCTAGGCCGGGCCATGGAAATACTTGATTTAGATTTTTCGCTACCCCATGATTTTGCCTTGCATTTTTCAGAAAGTTGCCATGAAAGTTACTGTCATGGTTTGGTTGTTTCTCCCTACTGGTTTCTTTTGAGTTTCCTCTGCAGATTCCTTTACTTCTGGTGTGGCCGTTTTAAAATACCAATTTTTGGTATTTTAAAATGCAGTGGCTGTGACAGGAAAAGACAACGTATTGTTCGTGTTCTTTGTCTTTAGCGTTTCTCGTTGCCATGCAAAAAAAACGTTGTAGAAGGTGTGTCAGATAAGTTTCAAGTCTGGTGTAGTATGTAACTACAAATGTAGGTTTTTTGGAGTTTACTGTCCAAATATTGGGCTGTTTTAAACTATGCAAGGGAGTAATAACCTGTGATCGAATATGATTAAAAAATATACACCATTTGACAGCACTAACATAGTCTCTCTCTCTCTCTCTCTCTCTCTCTCTCTCTCTCTCTCTCTCTCTCTCTCTCTCTCTCTCTATATATATATATATATATATATATATATATATATACAGGTAAAAGCCAGTAAATTAGAATATTTTGAAAAACTTGATTTATTTCAGTAATTGCATTCAAAAGGTGTAACTTGTACATTATATTTATTCATTGCACGCAGACTGATGCATTCAAATGTTTATTTCATTTAATTTTGATGATTTGAAGTGGCAACAAAAGAAAATCCAAAATTCCGTGTGTCACAAAATTAGAATATTACTTAAGCCTAATACAAAAAAGGGATTTTTAGAAATGTTGGCCAACTGAAAAGTATGAAAATGAAAAATATGAGCATGTACAATACTCAATACTTGGTTGGAGCTCCTTTTGCCTCAATTACTGCGTTAATGCGGCGTGGCATGGAGTCGATGAGTTTCTGGCACTGCTCAGGTGTTATGAGAGCCCAGGTTGCTCTGATAGTGGCCTTCAACTCTTCTGCGTTTTTGGGTCTGGCATTCTGCATCTTCCTTTTCACAATACCCCACAGATTTTCTATGGGGCTAAGGTCAGGGGAGTTGGCGGGCCAATTTAGAACAGAAATACCATGGTCCGTAAACCAGGCACGGGTAGATTTTGCGCTGTGTGCAGGCGCCAAGTCCTGTTGGAACTTGAAATCTCCATCTCCATAGAGCAGGTCAGCAGCAGGAAGCATGAAGTGCTCTAAAACTTGCTGGTAGACGGCTGCGTTGACCCTGGATCTCAGGAAACAGAGTGGACAGCGTGGATTCCCTCTGGATGCTCTGGCTTCCTCCCACCTCCAAAAACATGCACCTGGGGATAGGTTGATTGGCAACACTAAATTGGCCCTAGTGTGTGAATGTGAGTGTGAATGTTGTCTGTCTATCTGTGTTGGCCCTGTGATGAGGTGGCGACTTGTCCAGGGTGCACCCTGCCTTCTGCCCGAATGCAGCTGAGATAGGCTCCAGCATCCCACGTGACCCCAAAAGGGACAAGCGGTAGAAAATGGATGGATGGATGGATATATATATATATATATATACAGTACAGTACACACCTTCTCATTTCAATGTGTTTTCTTTATTTTCATGACTATTTACATTGTAGATTGTCACTGAAGGCATCAACACTATAAATGAACACATGTGGAGTTATGTACTTAACAAAATAACTGAAAACATGTTTTATATTCTAGTTTCTTCAAAATAGCCACCCTTTGCTCTGATTACTGTTTTGCACACTCTTGGCATTCTCTCCACGAGCTTCAGGAACTAGTCACCTGAAAGGGTTTTCACCCCACAGGTGTCATAGTTTTGATAGTCATGAAAATAAAGAAAACGCATTGAAATGTGAAGGTGTGTCCAAACTTTTGGCCTGTACTGTACATACGTGTGTGTGTGTTTGCAAACTGGCGCAGTTATGCACAAATGGCTGCAACATTATGGAAGGAGGCGATCCGTGCAATGACAGACAACTAAGAGAGAATTCTCCATGGACTGCCAGAAATAACAATAAAATAATAAAAATAGTACACATTTTTAATCCAGCAATTACCCATTTAAGCTGCTGAATTAGTTAAAGGCTGATTTTGGAGCCAGACACTAAACAAATCAGTATATATTTTCAAAAACGCATTGCAATATTGCAATATTGCGGGGGGCAGAAAAGAAAAGAAACGGCAGATCAACTGGTCTAAAAGGGGGTCTATTTAAAGGCTAGAGTATACAAATGAGTTTTAAGATGAGGTAGCATCTCTAACTGTTACCGGGAGGGCATTCCATAGTACTAGAGCCCGAATAGAAAACGCTCTATAGCCCGCAGACTTGTTTTGGGCTCTGGGAATCACTAATAAGCCGGAAGTCTTTGAACGCAGATTTCTTGCCGGGACATATGGTACAATACAATCGGCAAGATAGGCTGGAGCGAGACCGTGTAGTATTTTATACGTAAGTAGTAAAACCTTAAAGTCACATCTTAAGTGCACAGGAAGCCAGTGCAGGTGAGCCAGTATAGGCGTAATATGATCAAACTTTCTTGTTCTTGTCAAAAGTCTAGCAGCCGCATTTTGTACCAACTGTAATCTTTTAATGCTAGACATAAGGAGACCTGAAAATAGTATGTTACAGTAGTCGAGACGACTTTCCCTCCTCTTCTTCTTGACAATGTTTTGTCCATCATTGGACCTATTGTAGAATTAAAATGATCTTCAGTTTAATATTTACATTCATTATTGACAGGAATAAAATAATTGTAATCACTATTTTTTCTATGTTACACATTTTATCAGTTGTATTGATATTTGGGTCCAGAAGATGTGTACTAGTCCATTTTGTATTTAAGTCTAACCATGCTTTTCTTCAGCATTTGTCCAGTTGCTCCCTGTTTCTAATAAGTAGAACTCTAGCTTCCTCTGGTGTACCGTTCAGTTTAATGAAAACCTTGCAGTTGGACGTCCAAGTAGACTGTATTTGCCTTTGCTTTCGCAGGAGTCCTGCTTTATTGGCAACATCTGCGTTTTTCTTAGTCAGGCGCTCATTTATGTAGACCTCAGTGCCTTTTAGCCTCCTCCTCTGTCTGAGAAGATCCATCTTATGCTTTCTGTTCGCAAATCTTAGAATAATGGCAGGTTTGTCCTCTTTTCTTCTCCTTGGGAGAAGATGACATGCCTCAATGTTTCTTGAGTCCATTTGAATCCCTTTAGAGTACAAATCCCAAAACCAGTTAAATGGCATGTTGTGTAATTTGTAAATAAAAACAGAATACGACCATTTGCAAATCATTTTAAACTTATATTCAATTGAATAGACTGCAAAGACAACATATTTAATGTTCAAACTGAGAAACGTATTATTTTTTTGCAAATAATCATTACCTTAGAATTTAATGGCAGCAACACATTGCAAAAAAGTTGGCACAGGGGCATTTTTACCACTGTGTTACATGGCCTTTCCTTTTAACAACACTCAGTAAACATTTGGGAACTGAGGAAACCAATTGTTGAAGCTTTTCAGCCTTTTGATAATATTACGGACCTTAGATGGTGAAATCCCTAAATTCCTTGCAATAGCTTGTTGAGAAATGTTGTTCTTAAACTGTTGGACAATTTACTCACGCATTTATTCACAAAGTGATGGCCATCCTTGTTTGTGAATGACTGAGCATTTCATGGAAGCTGCTTTTATACCCAATCATGGCACCCCACCTGTTCCCAATTAGCCTATTCACCTGTGGGATTTTCCTAATAAGTGTTTTATGAGCATTCCTCAACTTTCTCAGTCTTTTTTGCCACTTGTGTCAGCTTTTTTGAAACATGTTGCAGGCATCAAATTCCAAATGAGCTAATATTTGCAAAAAATAACAAAGTTTTCCAGTTCGAACGTTAAGTATCTTGTCTTTGCAGTCTATTCAATTGAATATAAGTTGAAAAAGATTTGCAAATCATTGTATTCTGTTTTTATTTATGATTTACACAAAGTGCCAACTTCACTGGTTTTGGGTTTGGTACATGAAAGTATTTACTTGGTCATCTGATGATAGCTCGTCCATTTGGTTTGGTTCCTGGTCATGATTTTATGTCACTGCTCTGGAATATGATCGAGGTTTTATTTCTAGTACTGTGACTATCAAGTCATTTATTCTTGAGTATTGTTCCAAGTCAGCCACCCTGTTTTCCAGTACAGCAATAGTTGTATCATTCTCAACATTTATTAGTTTAAGTGCTTTGACCTCTTCCATCAGAATCAAGATTTGTTTTTGCTGTTTGCTTATGACGGATACCTCTTGTGATAAATAGTCCAAGGAATTTTTAAGTTCTTCCACTGTTGGTTTTTTGGGTGGCATGACGTTTAGATATATAACTGGAGTTTATAAAATACAAAGAGCAACTGTACCTGCTGCCAGTGGTGCTATGGATCAGTTAGCTTGGATGCTAGCGGGCCTTGTCACTCCTGGTAGTGGCTAGCTAGCCGTTTGCCGGGCTGTGTGGCCAGTAGATGGTGCGGGTGTTGTTGTACATTTCCAATGACAATAAAGAGCATACCATACCATACCATGTAGGAACATGACTGTCTCCATGGTGACAGCTGGCACCTCATCGGGCAATGTGCACCACTTTTGGACATGCTATCAATTACACATTCACTCCTGTTACTGTAGATCACCCACAATACAAATATTTATTTAGTGCTTATTATTTTGAAACATAATAAGTTAGGCCCTTGTGCAGTTTCAAACCAATCTTCATATCTTGGCTGCGGTAGGAAGTAGGGATGTCCCATAATGGCTTTTTGCCGATATCCGATATTCCGATATTGTCCAACTCTTTAATTACCGATACCGATATTACAGTCGTGGAATTAACACATTATTATGCCTAATTTGGACAATCAGGTATAGTGAAGATAAGGTACTTAAAAAAAAATTAATACAATAAAATAAGATAAATAAATTAAAAACATTTTCTTGAATAAAAAAGAAAGTAAAACAATATAAAAACAGTTACATAGAAACTAGTAATTAATGAAAATTAGTAAAATTAACTGTTAAAGGTTAGTACTATTAGTGGACCAGCAGCACGCACAATCATGTGTGCTTACGGACTGTATCCCTTGCAGACTGTATTGATATATATTGATATATAATGTAGGAACCAGAATATTAATAACAGAAAGAAACAACCCTTTTGTGTGAATGAGTGTAAATGGGGGAGGAAGGTTTTTTGGGTTGGTGCACTAATTGTAAGTGTATCTTGTGTTTTTTATGTTGATTTAATAAAATATAAAAATAAATTAAAACAAACAAACAAAAAAAAAAACGATATCGATAATAAAAAAAACGATAACAATAATTTCCGATATTATATTTTAACGCATTTATCGGCCGATAATACCGGCAGGCCGATATTATCGGACATCTCTAGTAGGAAGACTTGAGATGGTTTTTCGTCTCTGTCTTCCACACTACTTTGCATCACGCCAACTACTTCTCCCATGGTCTGCCTCTACTATCTATAATCAGGGTTAAGGTATTCCTAGTCCACTTTTTTTGTGCATGGTCTTTTCACTTTGTTTCACATCTTTCTGCGAGTTTTGTAGCCATGCTCCAGTTGCCCCATTTTTTTCCCTACAGTGATATTTTGAGTTGACTTGTTGCCATTAAGCATACTTGCCAACCCTGAGACCTCCGAATTCGAGAGATTGGGCGGAGTCAGGGTTGGCGGGGCGGGCCGGGCACAGAGTTAAGGGGGGAGGAGTATATTTATAGCTACAATTCACTGAATTTCAGTGTTCATTTATTTACACATACACACACACATAACACTCCTCTCTACTCATAGTTGTATTTGAAAGTGCAATGCTTTGCAGCCAGTAGCACAGCCTTTGAAGGAGCATAGGTATTGGCAGCATCTGTGAAATTTAATTTCCAGGAAAGGAGTGAGTTTAGGGTTGAATTGTCCATCCCCGTTCTATTCTCTGTCACTATCTTTCTAACCATCTTTTCTAACCATACTGTTATGTTTTTGGACATTACTACTTGCCGTAGTTTTGAAGTAATGCATGATGGGAATCCGGATGTTGTGTGTCATTGTATTAACGTGCCGGCTGGAATAAACACACGCTGAGAAATAGCTCCCTGCCTGCCTACTTTATGGGTTATAGATAAACCTATGGATAATAGTCTGCTTCTTGTTGTGTGTGCAGTTGCACACTGAGCTCCAAAAGCCGTAGATGTTATAACGTGACTGGGCCGGCACGCTGTTTGTATGGAGGAAAAGTGGACGTGACGACAGGCTGTCCTCACTCAGGTCCGGCTTGAAATTGGGAGAAATTCGGGAGAATGGTTGTCCCGGGAGATTTTCGGGAGAGGCACTGACATTCGAGAGTCTCCCAAAAAATTAGAGAGGGTTGGCAAGTATGCCATTAAGTAACTGTAGTACTGTCATTGCACGGGGAGGACAAGTAGTCACTTAAGTTGGTTGATTAGCATCGAGACGAGCAAAACCTTTGTGATGAAAGTGGTGTGTCGAAGAGGATTCGGTGTCAGCATTTGGTCCCCAGCAAACACAGAGTGTGGCAGGCAGGGAGGAGGAGGTGATGCTGGTAGATGGATGTGAAAACAAGTGAGTAGACTGACAGTCAGGGGAGCCATTGATCCTCCCTCCATCCAATCTTGCTTTCCATTGGCAGAAGACAGATAGTGTTTAGGTGGCCTATATTGGATTTATGAACTAATGGCCTTGCCAGGATGAGACAGATGGAGAAATAAGGAAGAGGAGAAAGACAGTTAGATGGGAGAGGAGGAAAGATGTGCAGGTGAAAAAAACAAGACAACACAAAAGTTTCCCAGCTATGTCCCGCTGGACACTTGTAGTCTCACCAACTTTTACAAACGATTTCAATAAAATCCTTTAAAACTGAAGCTGCTACGGAACAATGCTACTTTTGCTAACAGAAACCATTTGCATAATCAAAATAATTTAAAATCAATGTTTGTGAAACGGAAATTTCTGTGCTCTCCAGTGCTATAAATGTCATTACTGGGGAAGGGTGTGGTTTATTTATCTGATATAGGTGGTAACCTGGTACTTTTAAAATGGTGCCTGTGATTAAATGGCCCAAAACCTTTTTCTCTATACAGAATGTTATGACATGCAATTTGCAAAGAATAGTTAATCAAATACTTCACTAATAAAATCCACAACAATCTTCTTTACCTGGTTGACCTCTCTCGCCCGCCCCTCAGTTGCCATGACACTGGAGGAGGGCGGAGACACGTACAGATCACACCAATTGGCAATCACTGCCAGCAACTTAAGCTGATCTCACTCACCTGCTCATGCTGTTTTTTCGTCCTTTCATGCACACCAGACCACGCTGGCTCGTCTTACCATTCCCTGTTTGGACTACTTATTGGTATTTATGTTGTTACTTTGTATTTTTTCTAGAGATGGCTGTGTGAAGCCTGATGGAGCTTTTAGGCTTTTCCTTTATATTGTGTTAGAAAAGAGCTTTGGTGCTTTCTGAGCTGCACTCATTTGCTAAAGTCACCTGTTGAATCTGTTACAGCTCAAGCCCCTGCCACCACACAATCTGCTGTGCGCTCCTCTGAGCGTGCCTCGGGACACGCCCACGGGTGTTCCTCTCCTGCTGATGCCACACTTCCGCAAGACTGCACACAATCAGCAATCTACACACCTGCCGCTGATGAAAGCTCCACGTCCTTCATAAACCAGCGGATCCTACGTTCCAGTGCCAGAACGTAGCTACTTGTCTCATACAGTAAGCCCTACACGTCTCTAGCTCTCCTTGCCTCTGTGCTTCCTTGCTCTCTGTGTTTCCCCTCCGTGCTCATTGTCTTGTGTCCTGTGTTGACACCCTGCAGCTCCTCTTCGTCTGGATTCGAGCTGTGTATCTCCCCGGATTCCCTCCTGTCTTCTTGCTGCCTTCCTGGATCTCGACCCCTCGCCTGGACACGGACTCTGACGCCTCGCTCCTGCCCTTGACCTCTTGCTTGCCCACGGACCTCCGAACCTGCCTTGCTCCTTCTGGACTTCCGCAACTTCCTCAACACGCACCTTCAACAACTCCTGGTAACACTCAGCTAAACCCAACACATAGTCACACCATACGTATTTGGATTACTTGCACACGTCATTCTATTATTTTAATAAACACGCCTAAGGCTAAGTGACGTGGCTGTCTCTGTGCCGTCTCCTTCTCCACCGCACGTAACAGAATCAAAACTTACAGTTGTTTATTTTGTATACGAAGCAGGAACAATACCATTTAACAATATATTGACTCTTTATTGCTCATACAGCACAACCCTGTTACAAATATTACTTCAACAGACTGTGAAAATGCTCATAACTTGAAAATGCTCGTAACTTGGGGTATGCTTGCAACTTAAAGGGGAACTGCTCTTTTTTTTTTTTGCCCATCATTCACAAACATTATGTAAGACAAGAGGATTATATATATATAAAAATATACATATATATATATATATATATATATATATATATATATATATATATATATATATATATATATATATATATATATATATTAGAGATGCGCGGTTTGCGGGCACAACCGCGGAGTCCGCGGATTATCCGCGAATCGGGCGGATGAAATTTTAAAATATTAGATTTTATCAGCGGGTCGGGTCGGGTCGGGTCGGGCGATTGAAATTTAAAAAAATTTGATTTTAAATAGATTCAGGCGGGTGGCAGTTAAACCAATTGGGAAATATATATACATAGTTAAATGTTGTTACCCACATACGAAAAACGAGCAGGCACCTGCAGCATATGCCACAACAGAAGAAAAAAAAAAAAGAGATGGACACTTTTACGGAGCGGAGAAGGCCCCCGACGCCTCGCCGGGGTCCGGGACCGAGGCCCCTTCCCCCGAGAGGGCCCCACCGGGAGCCGTAGCTGAGGCGATCCGCGAGAAGGGCCCGACGCACGTCCAGGGTCACCACCGCGCCCACCGCGCCCACCGCACCGACACCCCGCCTCGTCCGCCTTCGCCGCGGCCGGCGTCAGGCGCAGCAGGTAAGCAGCTTACCTGCCCGCCACCCCCGTGGCCGGGGGCTCGTAACAGGGGTCACTCCGCGCGCTCCGCCCGCGCAGCTTACCTGCCCGCCACCCCTGTTGCCGGGGGCCCGTAACAGGGGTCACTCCGCGCGCAGTGCGCTCACGAAAGGGGTGGGGCTCACCCTGGTATATAGATATAGATATAGACAGCAGCTAGGACGGTGGCCATGGAAGTTGGAACCCGCTAAGGAGTGTGTAACAACCCACCTGCCGAATCAACTAGCCTTGAAAATGGATGGCGCTACCGGGCCGTCGCCGGCAGCGAGACGCGCTTGGAGGTGCGCTCAGCGCGGCTCCCATATGATTGCGCACTGGTGTGCGTCTGGGTCGTGACAGCGTGGCACGCGAATGCTGCATTGGATCAGTCTCTTTTCTTTAACAGGCAAAAGCTTTATAACCTCACTAATGCCTTGCATCGTCTATATTAGATATATAACAACGGGCGGGTGCGGGCGGATGCGGTTCTGATCAAATGTTAGATCGGGTGGATTGCGGATGGTTGACGACTTTCTGATGCGGTTGCGGATGAAATAATTGCCTATCCGCGCATCTCTAATATATATATATATATATATATATATACATATATATATATATATATATATATATATATATATATATATATATATATATATATATATTTCTTTAATACATTCTAACTTGTAAATAAAGTTAAATACAAGTGTGCTTACATTGAAGTCTACGGGAGGTCCTCTATTCCTCCCATAAAACCAGGCCCGGCCCTAACCAATCTGGCGCCCTAGGCAAGATTTTAGGTGGCGCCCCCACATCGGCAGTGAAGTGTATATACTCACAAGAAACCGAATAGCTTTGTCTTTGACCTTTTTTTTTAACTTACAACTATACCTAATATATAAAGGGGTGGAAAAGTGACTATTACCTGCAGGGCAAACATTAGCTAACCAGAAGGAAATAACAATGTAAACAAAAAACACCTGCTTAAAATATCTAATACAAATGTCCCAGAGGAATGTAGGTGGGAGTACTGTAATTACCTAACGTTACATTATTATTTTCCATAACAATTTAGCCCCCTCCACAATATTAACCCGACGTTAAAACAGAACTAGCTATTTATTGATTAGCAATTGCCGACTCATGTAACATTAGCTTAATGCTAAAAAGCCAAGTTACTATCGCATTCTGTAACAGACAAATAATTTCATGTAGGCTAACGTTACCTACTTGCTACCTCTGTCTTTTCTCGTTTCTCCTCCTCTTCTTTTCTCTTTTTTCTTCCCTGGGCACCTGACAGTTTTGGCCGTTTTGACATCTTGTGTTGATTTTTTTATGTGGTGACGTCCAAAAAGAGTCATGATACGGGAAGGGAGGGGGCGCACCGTGCGGGGGGAATGTTGTAACAAATAATATTTCTATTAAATAGGCTTTACTTTGCATTTTAATTAACGTGGGATTATTTTTTGTATTTAGAAATAATAGTACCACCTTTTTTTCTCTTTTTTTTTTCTTTTTCTCTCCAACATTTGTGGCACTTGCGTGGCGCCCCCTGATGGACGGCGCCCTTAGCATTTGCCTATACGGCCTATGCCACGGGCCGGCCCTGCATAAAACCAATAAATAACCATCCAAAAACCGCCAACAATACTCTATTTACATGTTGTGACTTGAATATTAACCAAGTATTAGTGATATTGTTGTTATAAACGCTAATGCAGACTGACTATTTATAGCGGCGCCATGATCACAGAGCACTAACTAGCTCGTGTGGCTGTATTGACATTATCGGCGGGTGATCTGCTTTCTCGCCTCGGCGCTCGTGAAAGTTTAGATCATTAATAATGCCTCCCTCCCTTATAGTAGAAGAATGAGGACATATTTCGACAATGACATTGACAGTCAATTTAGATTTGGCATACTTGCCAACCCTCCCGGCTTTTCCGGGAGACTCCCGAAATTCAGCGCCTCTCCCGAAAACCTCCCGGAAGAAATTTTCTCCCGAAAATCTCCCGGAATTCAGCCGGAGCTGGAGGCCACGCCCCCTCCAGCTCCATGTGAACCTGAGTCCAGTGTGCGCACACAAGGAGACGAAGCAGAAGAACGAGACCGTAGTGAAGAGCGCAGGGGAGACACTTCTCCAGGGCCGATGTATGCTCGGGGCAACACCCTTCACCTTACCCGGCAGTGGGTCCCCACAGCGGACGACTTTAAGGTGAATGATGAGTCCAGCGATTAGTTGCAAATCTTGCTTTATTGATTGCTTGCACACAGCCAATCCAACACAAAACCAACTAGTCCCTCCCCGCACTCACGCTACCGCTCCCTCTCTTCTCTCGCCCACACACTCACTGACGTCACTCACCTCACATGCTGTCACCTATTAAAGGGCCACACACACACATACTCTACTCTCATAACACACAGTACAGTTAGTAGAACAACTGTGTTTTCATTACTGTGTATTTGATAGGTGCCATTGCCCCGGAATTGTATTGCATTGTACTTTCAAGTACAACAATGAGTAGATGAGTGTTGTATGTGTGTATATGTGTAATAAATGAACACTGAAATTCAAGTATTTCTTTTATTTATATATATAATAAAATAAATAAATATATATATATATATATATATATAGCTAGAATTCACTGAAAATCAAGTATTTCATACATATGTATATATACTGTATATATATATATATATATATATATATATATATATATATATATATATATATATATATATATACTGTATATATATATATATATATATATATATATATTTATATATATATATATATATATATATATACTGTATATATATATATATATATATATATATATATATATATATATATATATATATATATATGAAATACTCGAGTTGGTGAATTCTAGCTGTAAATATACTCCTCCCCTCTTAACCACGCCCCCAACCATGCCCCCCGCCCCAACCACGCCCCGCTCCACCCCCGACCACGCCCCCCACCCCCACCTCCCGAAATCGGAGGTCTCAAGGTTGGCAAGTATGAGATTCGGATATGTCGAGAAAGACACAAAAAGACGCTTGGTTCCACCAACATTTTCTTTGAGTCATTCTTCATCTAAACGAGAATATAACAAGATTCTATCAGTCGGCATCCCAGTGACAGCAGACATTGTTCAGTAAGTGATGTATTATTATGTTTGTTGGCTCTCATGAAGTATGCAGTTTTTTTTTTTTTCTCTCTTGGCTCTTGACTCTCTGTGTCTGCCTTGCTTATTTCTTTGTTTTGTCTTGTCTTAACTTTCTTGTCTCCTCTTTTTGCCCTGCTCTCCAAATCCAAACAATAGAATTGATCAACTGGCTTCTCAAGAAAATTGACAAGATCTCGGGTTCAGGGGAACCTGTCTGTCTCGAGGGAACGGTTGTTGCTGGACACACGTCAGACTCTTGGGAGAAGCAGAATGCCGCATGCCAGGCGACCCTTTAGGACAGGATATCTGCTGATTGGAGTAAGCGTTGCCCTGTATTGACAAATTGGAAGATGGTGGCAGTCATTCAAGGTATCCCAAAGCTGTCACAAATGATTGGCGGATGCGGGCAAAACTGTGGACACTCTTGTGATTTTGGGTAACATCAGACCGTCTGCCCAGCAGGATTAATTTGAGGACCAGAAATAGACAATTAAGAGTTGAAAGTACACATTTTGTTTTCACTCCCTCACAACTATTCTAATCTTATTTTTTTCGCTGGCTCCGACTTCGCTTCAAGATTCCCCTTGAGGATAGTGCAGAAAAGACAAAAAAACCTCCTTCCTGTCAACAACATCTGGAAAGATAAACTCTGTTCTTTTTGCCACCGTTTGCAGAATGACTCCAACACACACCATGGACCATGGCTACAAATGCTCACATACCCCCACCCCACACCTTGGCCACCGCTTCACCCCACGTAGTATGAAGGACAACAGAGCAACGCCCTAGTGGCTGGCAGCTTCGGGCCGGATGCCTGCCCCCTCCTCTCCTGTTGCAAGTCTTGTGGTTTCTGTGTAAAATGTTAATGTGTGTTTATCGGCTATCAAGTTTTTTTCTCGGCCCCAGTCTGTGCCCCTCCCCCATAGGAGCCCAGTCTGAGATCAACCTTATTTTACTCATTGTTCCCCAGCGCTACCTTTTTCCTACCTTTTACGGGACGCTGTTAAGTGGCGACTCACTGTTCCTGTTCTGTGAATGTACAATGTTTGTCTAATCTTGAATGGGTTTGTGGTCAAAATTCAATTTCGTTGGACTTGACAATGACAATAAAGAGCATACCATATCACAGAAATCATCTATGTTAAAAGCGAGCATGGTGATGCGTTTTTTTAATTAATGTGCTGTGTATGCTTAGGATGAGCAACATACGTAAGTATTACATTTTATTATAAATGTTTCTGTTACTACACATATATACTTACAATATGTATATACAACCTTAATGGAGGTGTTTGAATGTATTTTTTAAGGGCTTTATATCATTTCTCCAGTTGTTTCATTATAGCATGTCTGAAAAGTAGTAGAAAGAAGCAGACCTTATTTAATCCTACCCCTTTTCATATTATAAGAACATTTTATCCCATTTCTTTGTAACAGAACAGTGAACACATAAATAATAAATAATTAATATACCATAGTAAGTAAACAAATAAATAATCTTTATCTAAAAAATAAAAAAAAGTTCATGTTCATCATTGTTCTTCTTTGTACTTTGTGAACACTTGTAGTTTCTTAAACTGAATCATATTGGTGCTTTGTTTGATTTCTTTGGTTAATCCATTCCATAATTTAATTCCACATACGGATATGCTAAAGGTTTTAAGTGTTGTACGCGAATATCTAGTATTACACCCAAACATGTGTTTTCTTTTACCCTTTCAATGTCTACTCCATCTATTTGTATTTGTGTTTGACTTTCCCCTCTACTGTTACCAAATAGCATTATTTTAGTTTTACTGAAATTCAAAGATAGTCTGTTTTGTCAAACCATCTTTTTAATTTGTTAATTTCTTCTGTTATTATTTGTATTAGCTTTTTTCTGTTCTCTCCTGAACAAAACCATCGGCAAATAATAGTAACTTCAAGTCCTTTGCATCTGTACAAATGTCGTTTATATAAAGATTGAACAATTTTGGTCCAAGTATTGATCCCTTGTCTTTGTTTCAATCGTACAACATATTTTATGCACAATGGGCAGGAATTATTGTCCTTGTTTCCGTGCTATCTAAATCAATGGAATACCTACATCAGAGTCACGGTGTTGTGTCCTTGGGAAAGACACTTAATTCACCTTGCTCCTAATGCCGCTCACACCGGTGTAGGAATATGAATGAATGTTTGGTGGCGGTCGGAGAGACCATAGGCGCAAATTGGTAGCCACGCTTCTGTCAGTCTACCCAAGGGTAGTTTAGGCAATGATTGGTTCTCAGTTCTCTGTGAAGCGCTTTGAGGGTCTAGAAAAATGCTATTTGAATCGAATCCATTATTATTTTTTCATTATAGGGCAGCACGGTGGAGGAGGGGTTACTGCGTCTGCCTCACAATACGAAGGTCCTGAGCAGTCCTGGGTTCAATCCCGGGCTCGGGATCTTTCTGTGTGGAGTTTGCATGTACTCCCCGTGACTGCGTGGGTTCCCTCCGGGTACTCCGGCTTCCTCCCACCTCCAAAAACATGCACCTGGGGATAGGTTGATTGGCAACACCAAATTGGCCCTAGTGTGTGAATGTGAGTATGAGTGTTGTCTGTCTATCTGTGTTGGCCCTGTGATGAGGTGGCGACTTGTCCAGGGTGTACACCGCCTTCTGCCCGATTGTAGCTGAGATAGGCTCCAGCGCCCCCTGCGACCCCGAAGGGATTACGCGGTAGAAAATGGATGGATGGATATATCGATGTAAAGTACAAAAGTTTCTAGGGTTCCACTTTGAGCATTTTAGCTCGATGCTCACCGTCGTCTGTGCAGGTGGGAAATTAACATTAAGTGTAATTCTGTTGCTTCACTCCGCCAATAGCTACATTCATTTAGCTAAATTTGTAGCACAGAAATGATGCACCAATAATTACTCAGATTTTTAGTCTGGTTAGTATCGTTTAGATAGATCCCTTGCCATTACAGTAATCCAGGGAACTAATTCTAGAGATGAGGCCTTGACAAAGAGCAAAGTTGGGGATTGTTGACTGAGGAGGGTTGGAGAAGCAGGCTTTATATGAAAAAAATTATATTTTATCTGAGTTCATATACTGAACAACAATATCAACACAACACTTCTGTTTTGCTCCCATTTTTCACAAGTTGAATTTAAAAAGGTAAAACTTTTGCGATATACACAAACGACCTATTCCTCTCAAATATTGTTCACAAATCTGTGTAAATCTGTGTTAGTGAGCACTTCTTCTTTGCCAAGACAATCCATCCCACCTCACAGGTGTGGCATATCAAGATGCTGATTAAACAGCATGATTATTGCAAAAGTGTGCCACAATAAAAGGCCACTCTGAAATGTGCAGTGTTGCTTTATTGGGGGCTTGGGGTATCAGAAAAGCAGTCAGTATCTGGTATGACCACCATTTGCCTCACGCAGTGCAACACATCTCTTTTGCATAGACTTGACAGTATTATACCGACAGCGTTTCACATTAATTTCATTCAAGTGAAAGAAACATTAGTTACATCAGTATGATTTAATGTTAACGGTATCATGTTGACAGCACATTTCGGATCAGATGATGTTCAAAGTAAAAGTGTACTTCTTTGCGTTACGTTGTTGGAGTTCTGGCCGGCTGTGCGTGACCAAAGACCGTATATTGAGAGAGGATGCTTTATGCATGGTGATGTACAGCGCACACGATGTCCTGACATAGACAACGTATATTTACAGTCAGTCATATCATCATCTTTTTGTCACATAAAAAAAATACAGAGGACATGACCTCGGTGTCCTCAATGGTAGTTACGACCATGACTCCATTAAATGTGAGTAAGGATACGGCTACGAACTGCAGTCAGGTCGAGACCCTGATGAAGGCAACAAGCATTCCCTGAGACGTTTTCTCACAGTTTGTGCATACATTCTTTGGTTATTCAAACCACTTGTTGCAGCAGCTGTCCAGGTAGCTGGTCTCAGACGATCATGGAGATGCACCTGCTGGATGTGCAGGTCCTGGGCCGGTGTAGTCACACGCAGTGTTGGGACTAACACGCTACAAAGTAACGCGTTACTGTAACGCCGTTATTTTCGGCGGTAACAAGTAGTTATTTTTTATATTCAGTACCTGAGTTAACATTATTACATGATGCGTTACTACCTAATGCGTTACTACCTCATTTTACGTTATTTTTTATATAGTATCGGCTAGAAACTGAGAAGATCTAAGTGTGTTTTATTGGAGTGCTGCGGTGTCGTCCTTCTGATTCTTCCTGTGTCACAAAGAAGAGAAGAGGCGCGCCACGCGCTGTGTGTGGGGCGGGGGGCGTGTCTGTGTTTACTAACAATACATCATGGTGGAGCCGAAGCCGAGGTTCTTAACATGGAGATATTCTCACTACTTTTCTTTTGTCGAACACAAAGAAAAAAACATTTTAGTTAGATGTATGTTGTGTCTTGGATCAAAGATCCCATCTACTGCCCAAAACAGCAATTCAAATCTGCTGAAACAGCTACAAAAGCAACATGTTTCGACAAAGCTGGTAAAGAGAGACACACTTCCCCTAAGGACAGGACAACATTGATAGAGCCATTGCAGCATATGTGCTAGAAGACATGTAGGCTATTTCTACAGTGGAGTCACCCGCTTTCAGGCATCTAATTAGCATGATAGCGGGCGTCAGACAGCAAATGACACGAAAACATTTTCCAAGTTCCTGGACAGTGGACATTGAGCACATAAACATGGAAAGCGAGCTAAAGAAAACACTCCAAACTCTGCCTCTGCTCATCATTCAGCACTGAAGGTACACACATTCTGTCAATTCTCTTATATACTCTTTCATTCTAGACTTCTAGAGTGTTTGAATATCACATCACTCTAAATGTATAGACTATAAAGTTCACAAACATAAAGAGGGATCCCAGCGGGCCAGGCCAATCTTTCCTTTTCTCTAAACTAAAACTGGGGAAATGCGTAGAGTGTTCTGGGCTTCACTGAATACATGATTTTATTTCAAAATTCTTGAGAGAAAAAAACGCCTGGTTAGGCATGTGTGTAGCAGTATGTGTGCTCTATATAGATACATGACATATAATCATGTCATGTGTGCCTTCCTTGGGTGAAGCCAGGTTTACAGCTATGTTGTGACATGTTGTGACATGTTGTTATTATATGGTTTGTTACTTATGTATGTTATGTTGCAGCTATTTAAAATAGTTTTGTCAATTTATTCTGGCCCAAAATAATTTGGCCCTTTGAAACATATCTTTGTCTTTGTGTGTTGTATGTAGACCACATTGCTTAGCAGAGTTCAGTGATGCAAATGCATGTCAAGTTGATCAACAGATTGTATTATTCTCCAGAGCAATAACAGTTTTAAAATGAAGGCTAAAAGGGCATTAATGGGAGCCTTAAAAAAAAATCATTTAAAAAAAAAGAAGTAACTAAATAGTTACTTTTCACAGTAACGCATTACTTTTTGGTGTAAGTAACTGAGCTAGTAACTGAGTTACTTTTGAAATAAAGTAACAAGTAACTAACTAGTTACTGGTTTTCAGTAATTAACCCAACACTGGTCACACGTGGGCTGCGATTGTGAGGCCGGTTGGATGTACTGCCAAATTCTCTTAAACGCCTTTGGAGATGGCTTATGGTAGAGAAATGAACATTCAATTGACAGAAACAGCTCTGGTGGACATTCCTGCAGTCAGCATGCCGACTGCACACTCCCTCAAAACGTTGGACATCTGTGGCATTGTGCTGTGTGGTAATACTGCACATTTCAAAGTAGCCTTATATTGTGGGCAACCTAAGGCACACCTGTGCAATAATCATGTTTAATAAGCATTTTGATATGCCACACCTGTGAGGCGGTATGGATTATCTTGGCAAAGAAGAAGTGCTCACTGACACAGATTTAAACAGATTTGTGAACAATATTTGAGAGAAATAGGTATTTTGTGTAAACAGTAAAAGTTTTAGATTTTTAAGTTAAACTCATGACAAATATGAGCAAAAAGTGATGCGTTTATATATTTTTGTTCAGTGTAGTTAAATGGTACATGGGTTATACTTTACTGAGTTTGACACTATTTCCACATTCACCCATTCATGGCGGGAGCTGCCATGCAAGGCGCTAACCAGGACCCATCAGGAACAAGGGTGAAGTGTCTAGCTCAAGGACACAACAGCCGTGACTACGATGGTAGAAGGTGGGGTTGAACCAGGAACCCTCAGGATGCTGACACGGCCACTCTCTCAACTGCGCCATGCCGTTCCTAGTTGAAATTGTAAATTAAAAATCATTCATTCTTGAACATTTTAGGTGTTTTCTTCATTAAAAACATGTAAAGTGATTTTTTTTTTTTTAAGTATATGTTCAACAGCTGACCCATGTCCAAAGAAGTAGTCATGTATCCCACTGAGCTGTAATCTGTTTGTAACAGTGAGGTGTTGCTGGGGATGACACAATTAAATAATGGTCCACTTTACAAAGTTGGCCTTCATGCATTTGCAAAAAGTGAGTAGAAAACAAATGAACTTTATTCTATTGAATCTCCCTTTTATAATGTCACAAACAAAACTTAGCCAGGGCACACAGTCTCCATCTCATCGCAGAGCCAACACAGACAAACAGACAACATTCACACTCACATTCATGCAGTAGGGACATTTTTTTAGTGTTGCCAATCAGCCTATCCAAGGGGTCGGCAATCCAAAATTTTGAAAGAGCCACATTGGACCAAAAATACAAAAAATAAAATCTGTCTGGAATCGCAAAAAATGTAAAGCCTTATACAAGTGTTAAAATGAAGGCAACACATGATGTAAGTGTCTATATTAGCTATATTAGACTACTATCAAAATGACTATGTGTCGCAGGCTGATGTAAATCTTAGTTGACAGAAATGTTGAAATGTAATATTTATTCTACACATTTTTACAACATTGTAAAACATTACTAAAACAGAGGCTTTTTAGAGGGTGTGATAACTCCTGGTAACGACTGGATTAGAATGGCCAAAGTTAAAGATGTGTGTGTGTTCCAGTTGAAGGAAACGGAAACTACAAATAAAATGGTCTCAAATATACCTAAAATACGAGGCATGATGATGCATTATGTACATACAGCTAGCATAAATAGCATGTTAGCATCTATTAGCTTGCAGTCATGCACTGACCAAATATGTCTGATTAGCACTCCACACAAGTCAATAACATCAACTAAGCTCACCTTTGTGGATTCACCCACAGCATAAAATGTTTGATGGACAAATAGAGACAAAGAAAGAGTGGCATAAAACACGTTATTCTGTGGCAGCATCAAGAAAAATTGTACCGTATTTTTCGGATTATAAATTGCAGTTTTTTTCATAGTTTGGCCGGGGGTGCGACATATACTCCGGTGCGACTTATGTGTGAAATGATTAACACATTACCGTAAGATATCAAATAATATTATGTATCTAATTCACGGAAGAGACGAAGCAAATGTCAGTAATCGTCACACACACGTCAGCGGTCGTCACTCACACGTCAACCAATAGAAATTATGCGGGGGCGGGTCATGGCACAAGTGCATTGTGGGTCATGATGGCGGTGTATTGTAAAAAAAAAGATGCTACATGCTACTACGTCCGTACCTAGTAAAATGGATCATTTCAACATTGGCGGTAATTTATAAAAACTGTGAAGGGCTGAACTAATATGGCACCGAAAAGGAAATCATATACTGCAGATTACAAGCTGGACGTAGTAAAATATGCAGCAGAGAACGGCGATCGAGCAGCAGAAAGAAAGGACATACCAGAGGCGACACCGGGGAAGAAGATTTCATCGGATTTAGCGATCGGGAGTGACAGATTTTTTGTTCTATGTGTTATAGTTATTTGAATGACTCTTGCCATGATGTGTTGCGTTAACATACCAGGCACGTTCTCAGTTGGTTATTTGTAACGTCATATAACGTACAGTTATTCAGCCTGTTGTTCACTATTCTTTATTTATTTTAAATTGCCTTTCAAATGTCTATTCTTGGTGTTGGATTTTATCAAATAAATTTCCCCCAAAAATGCGACTTGTACTCCAGTGCGACGTATGTATGTTTTTTTCCTTCTTTATTGTGCATTTTCGGCCGGTGCGACATAAACTCCTGAGCGACTTATAGTCCGAAAAATACGGTACATGTAAACAAAGTACGGTGCGTTCAAGGACTTCCGAAATTAGGACAAAATGACCCGCGTCAAATACTCTCATCAGTGAAGCATGTTTAACGTAAACAGTGGAGTTTCTAACAATTAGGGAGGTTTGTGTCATATTTGTCCTCCTATAGAAACCATATAAAAACACATTTTTATATTTTTTTTTCCTCACCTTTTTCCATTTCCATACATTTTTGAAAAAGCGTCAGGGAGCCACTAGGGCGGCGCTAAAGAGCCGCTTGTGGCTCGAAAGCCCCGCGTTGCCTGTGGTGGGAGGAAACCCACACAGTCACAAGGAGAACATGCAAACTCCACACAGAAAGACCCAGTGCCGGGAATGGCACCCAGGACCTTCTTGCTGTGAGGCTTGAGCGCTAACTACTACTGCGCCATTGTTCTTCTGCAAGTGTGAACTGATAGCACAAAAACCATTTGTGGTCATCCAAATACATTTGTGGTACGCCACAACAATTCAATGAATGCACAGTATGGGAGACATTAGAAAGTGACAACAATGAATGTGTCGTATACTGCAAATATACAGTGGTCTGCTTCAGGCCCCTGAATTAAAATGTTTGTCCACCCCTGTTACACAGCATTAAAGTTGGTGGTCATCGTGACAAAGATATAGATGAAAAGCTTTGGTAGCATCAACATGATTGACTATTTATTTGTATGTCTTTTTTCTCCAGTTTGCTGTGTTTCGTATGCCATAAACAAGTTGTCCATCTGTCTCTGTCTCCCCCCAGCTGACCTGTGCCGTGTACCTTGTGTCTCTCTAAATCATCATCATCATCATCATCATCATCATCATGTTGTGATATGCTTTTTTCTTTTAATCTATGGAGGAAAATTAAAGATGTATTTTCAATCTGAGTGGTGGGCGGGGATCTAGGGGTTGGGGTGGGGTGGGGATGTAATTTTATCAAGATGACAGTGGATCAATGATGACTGTCTCACACACACACACACACACACACACACACACACACACACACATACTCACACACACACACACACACACACACACACACACACACACGCACACACACACACACACACACACACACACACACACACACACACACACACACACACACACACACGCACGCGCGCGCACTTGCATGCATTACAATCAACGATGCATGTCTTGTAAGGGTAGGATGCAGTGACGTGCGGTGAGGTTGATGGCTGGTGAGGCACTGACTTCATCACAGTCAGATTTACAAACATATGAACCCTAAAAAGTATCTTATTCACCATTTGATTGGCAGCAGTTTATGGGTTATGTTTAAAAGCTCATACCAGCATTCTTCCCTGCTTGGCACTCAGCATCAAGGGTTGGTATTGGGGGTTAAATCACCAAAAATGATTCCCGGGCGCGGCGCCGCTGCTGCCCACTGCTCCCCTCACCTCCCAGGGGGTGATCAAGGGGATGGGTCAAATGCAGAGGATAAATTTCACCACACATAGTGTGTGGTACTTTAACTTAACTTTAACTTTACACATACAAACTGTAGCACACAAAAAAACACATTAAATAAAAAAAAAAATGTTATTATGGTCTTACCTTTACTTATAAATTAAGTCCATGCGTCGCTCCTTCTGAACAAAAGCATCGATAACTTGTTTATAGAAGTCTTCCTTATCTTTCTTCAGTTTTAAAAGTATCTCTGTCTCGATGGAGATCTTCCTTTAATTATTACCTCCTGCTTCGATTGAAAGTCCAGTTTAGAAAACGAGTTTATTTTAGATATGTAATCCTCCATGTTAAAAGTCCAGGTCGAGAGGAAAAAAATAAACGATCGCTGCTAACTGTTGCTGCTTGTTGTCACTTCTTCTGCAGCCGAGTAGTCGCAAGAATGATCTCTAAGATCACTACCACCCTCTACCACCAGGAGGCGGGATTACTGCGAGCCTCACACAGTGCGTATTTGCAGCCGTTTTATGATTGCTCAGCACAAGAAATACGCTACACACATACAGTTGTTGACAAAATACACTGTACATTATATACCTCAGCTAACTAAACTATGGAAATGTATAATATAATTCATATAGCAATATGGTCTCACTGCACAGCAGGCCAGCAGTTAGCCGAGTCATTGTGCAATCCATGGTGAGGCTCAACTCAGTGACGTGCCTCAACTGGCTGGTGACTCACCGCAAGTCTCTTCTCAGTATTTGAACGGCAAATGTGAAAATTCAGCGATTTTGAATAAAAATAATCTAAAACTGGTGAAGTTAAATGGAAAATAACTTTATAGTATAATCACTGGATACATGTAACTATTTAATTACTTTTATTTTTTTTTTTACATTTTTTTTCTTTCCATGATGGCACGTGAGGCCCCGCCTCCCCTGCCTCCCCTGACTGCACGTCACTGGTAGGATGTATGTATCATCTGATATGACCATGAAGACAATGTTCACGCATCTGCTTTCTTTTTATTGCTGGATTCAAAGCCAGGCAATCACTTTAAAACTGGTCAATTGTGTTCTTTAAGGTTTTATGTTTGAGGTTAATTGGATACGGATTACTCTAGGTATGAATGTGAGTGTGAATGCTTCTCTTCTGTCGTGTGTCTTTAGATTTTCAGCTCTGTTGAGGCGAGCCAGGTCAACGTGTCATCGTCCAGGTCAATCAGACCTTGTTCGCCATTCGGTGGCCGGTGTTTGGGGCAACTAGTTACTATATGCTCTACTGTCTGGACTGGGTCCCAACACTGGCAGGAGGCATCTTCCGCAAGTCCCCACCTCTTCATTGCTCCTCCGTAGCGTCCGACGCCGGTCCTCAAGCGGTTGAGGGTTGTCCACTGCTTCCGGGGCAGTTCCTGGCCGGAGACGTCTGTGGGGTCGTCGATGTAGTGGTGCAGCCTAGATGGTTCTAACTTCCACTGTTCCCTCCATCTCGTCTTGACCCAGGTGGCCTTGGAAGTATCAGCTGATGTTGTGCTGAGCAGCTCGTGGGCTTGCATGGCAAAGGGGCGCCTTGACTTTAGGCGCACGCGTCGTGGTGTTTCTGTGACGATCTTATGGAGGAGGTGGGATTCGCTGGTCTGTGCCTTTCGGGAGAGGGCCAGTGTGGCTGCTTCTCGTCTGATGTTTGCCGGGGCAATGCCAGCGAGGATGGGCAGTTGGTTTACTGGGGTCCCTCGCAGGCACCCGGAGATGGTCCGCAGGGCGCTGTTGAGGGCGACATCCAACTTCTTTACATGGGGGCTACGGCACCAAACCGTGGCACAGTACTTGGCGGCTGAGAACATCAGGGCCAGCGTGGACATGTGCAGTGTCTTCGTCGTGGCTCCCCATGTGGTGCCGGCTAGCTGCCGTATTAGGGGGGCACGGGCACTTGTCTTTGCCTTGGCACAGTGCAGGTGTTGTTTGAATGTCAGTGTTCTGTCAAGTTGAATGCTTGTTTGCCCATATGTGCCCTGCGATTGGCTGGCGACCAGTTTAAGGTGTACCCCGCCTCTCGCCTGAAGTGAGCTAAGATAGGCTCTTGCTTACCCGTGACCTTAAAGCGGTATAGAACATGGATGGATGGCTTTCATGTCTATTGCCTCGCAATTATTTTCTGTTACACTCCCCCAGTAAGAAGAAAATCTGTTGCGCCCACTGACCCCCACTCTCCACCGCGACTATTGATAGGATAATTTGTTTATAAAATTGTTAAAAGTGCATCTCTGCATAACACTGTATCCTTATTAACGTTAAAGAAAACAACACACCGGTCTTTCCTCGTTCCCCACCGTAGTCACAGTGAAACCAAGTGCTACATATGCTGCGTCATACCAACCCTTCCCTGGTATTAAACTCACCTGCATCTTGTCTGCCAACTCTGCCTTTGTGTCCTTCCTCTGTCAAGTCCCCAACAGAACGAACTGGACCTATCGGAGTTGCAACCAGTGCACGATGCACTCAGAAATCAAGGTCACCGGCGAGTTCAGCAGGAGGATCAGCTTTCCGCTCTAGGAATTGGCCTTGTCAGAACGGCAGGAATCTACGGCGGCCAAACTAAATGTTCAATTCAACACCTTGTTGATGACGTTTCAAACCGATGCAACTCCAGCGGCTATTATAGCTATTCACCACCACCCGTTCTGGCTTCCTCATCCTCGCCATAAGCTCCTCCGGTTGCCACCTGCTCACCGCTGTCACCACCGTAGTGGTTCTCTTGTGACTCGGGCAATGTATGCCCCTTTTTAACAAAATGTGAACTTCACTTTGAAGTCCAGACCACAGCAATTTCCACCGAACAAGCTCGAGTGGCTTTTGTTATCTCGCACCTGACAGGTCGAGCAGGAACATGGGCCACCGCTGAATGGAGTCGCCATATTGAATCCTGTATCACGTATGCAGCCTTTGCCAAGACCCTGGAGCATGTGCTTCAGTGCCATCCACCTGGAAGAGAAGCAGCCCGCTCTCTCCTCAAGTTGTGTCGAGGCCAGCGCAAGGTCTGTGATTACGCCATTGAGTTCCACACACTTGTCTTTGAGAGTGACTGGAACGTCTCCCTGCTGCTTGATGCATTTTTTGGGGGGACTTTCCAATCACATCAAGGAAAAAATGATCCTACTGGAACTATCTGAGAACCTCGAGGACTTGATCGCACTGGCAGACAGAATTGAGCTGGAGAAAAGCCGGCTGTGGGGGCAAGTGTCCACAGCCAATAGGAGGAAAGGTTCCCTCAATTCCGCCACACCTGGCAGACCACACCTCGCTGCCATTTCCTCTTTTACGCTGCCATCGGATGATCCGACAATGCCAAGCCACGTGTTACATCAACGTGGCCTGCCTGTTGTCCAGACCTGTCTCCCATTGAAAATGTGTGGCGCATTATGAAGCCTAAAATACCACAACGGAGACCCCAGACTGTTGGACAACTTAAGTTGTACATCAAGCAAGAATAGGAAAGAATTACACCATAGAAGCTTAAAAAATGTGTCTCCTCAGTTCCCAAACGTTTACTGAGTGTTGTTAAAAGGAAAAGCCATGTAACACAGTGGTGAACATGCCCTTTCCCAACTACTTTGGCACGTGTTGCAACCATGAAATTCCAAGTGAATTATTATTTGCAAAAAATAAATAAAGTTTATGAGTTTGAACATCAAATATCTTGTCTTTGTAGTGCATTGAATATGGTTTGAAAAGGATTTGCAAATCATTGTATTCCGTTTATATTTACATCTAACACAATTTCCCAACTCATATGGAAACGGGGTTTGTATATATATATATATATATATATATATATATATATATATATATATATATATATATATATATATATATATATATATAATAAGTCATAGAGTAACATAGCCCTCTTGTGGTCTATACTCTCTCTGTAAACATAACACCTGCTTCTCTGCTATCACTTTTCGTATCATATTTGTACTTATCGTATTTGCTGATGTTGTTTTGTTGTTGTTTTTGTTGTTGTATTTTTGTCTTATTCCCCTCTTGTCCCCGCCATTCCCCCCTCTCTTTGTTTTTTTCTTCTTTCTATCCCCTACTGCTCCGGTCCGGCTGCACCAAACATTAGTATAAATTAATTTGGATAAAGTCAAATACAAATAACGCAACACGAGAAGTATCCATCACTTCTTATTTATAAAGTAAATCTGTGCAGCAGATTTGGGCATCTACATCAACAATGTGATCTGCCTGAGTGGCTGGACAAAATTTTATAAAATACAATTTAAAAAAAATAACACTCCTACAGGCTACTATGAGTATTTAGTATTGCCCTTTGGCATGTGCCAGTAGTGTTTCAAGATTTGGTGATTGATCTGTTAAGAAACATGCTAAATGTGTTTGTTTGTTTATTTGGATGACATCCTAATTTTTTCACAAAACTATGATACACATGCCAAGCATGTAGGAAAAATGCTTAAAAGATTTTGTTTGTCAAAGAAGAGAAATGTGTTTTTCACAATGATACTGTGTAGTTTTCAGAATTTATTTTGGCCGAGGGAGAGGTGAGGTTGGATCCAAAACAGTTGTCAGCTGTTGCTGAGTGGACCACGCCCCAGTCACGCATGTTTCTAGGTTGTGCAAATGTATTAGAAATTTTACTTCCATAGCCTCACCTCTTCACAATCTCACTTCCCCCCTCAGGTCTTTCTTAGTAAATTCAAGGAGAAGTTCACCACTGCTCCAGTGCTCACTATCCCTGACTTCAGTCAGCAGTTCGTGGTTGAGATTGATTACTCGGATGCTGGAGTAGGTGCTGTTCTCTCTCAACTCTGTGCCAAGGATGGTACGTTGCATCTTTGTTCATATCTGTCAAAACAATTGTCGTCAGCCAAGCAAAATGATGACATAGGTGACTGTGAACTTCTGGCAGTCAAAGTGGCACCGGAGGAGTGGAGACAGTGGTTAAAAGGTGCCCCTTTTACTTTACGGGTATGGATTGATCACAACAATACTTTAAGTGTGCCAAACTGCAAAATTCCAGACAGGCAAGGTGGTCACTATTTTTCGGTTGGTCATACCGCCGTGGCTCAAAAAATACAAAGCCTTACTCTTTGTCTTGTATTTTTTTCTCTGAAACGAAGGTTCATGTAGCCAAGACGAGACAGTCGTGGTCAAAAGTTTACATACACTTGTAAAGAACATAATGCCATGGCTGTCTTGAGTTTCCAATACGTTCTACAACTCTTATTTGTTTTGTGATAGAGTGATTGGAGCACATACTTGTTTGTCACAAAAAACATTCATGAAGTTTGGTTATTTTATGAATGTATTATGGGTCTACTGAAAATGTGACCAAATCTGCTGGGTCAAAAGTATACATACAGCAATGTCAATATTTGGTAACATGTCCCTTGGCAAGTTTCACTGCAATAAAATCGCTTTTGGTAGCCATCCACAAGCTTCTGGCAAGCTTCTGGTTGAATTGTTGACAAAATTGGTGAAGTTCAGCTAAATTTGTTGGTTTTCTGACATGGACTTGTTTATTCAGCATTGCCCACCCGTTTAAGTCAGGACTTTGGGAAGGCCATTCTGAAACCTTAATTCTAGCCTGATTTAGCCATTCCTTTACCATTTTTTACGTGATTTTGGGGACATTGTCCTGTTGGAACACCCAACTGCGCCCAAGACCCAGTAATCTATTGGGCCCACACTAATAAGACTACTTGTCATCCTGGGGTAAAACATACTTTGTTTGTAGTGCAACAACATTTTTGTTGACCTAAAATGCTGAATTATGTCACTGAATATGTCTCTGCACGTCCTGTATGCGCTGCCAACAAGTCATCTTCTCAGAAACCCGTGGGAGAGCCGAGGCCCCTGTCTATCCACCACCACCCATGGTAGCACGTTTGCTTGGACTTTGTCTCAGGTTTACCGCCCTATGAAGGAAAGACTGTAGTTCTCACTGTAGAGTTTTGAAGATTACATGTTTTATTCATTTTGTCAAAATCACCTCCGCCAAGGAGACAGCTGAGGCATTACTTAATCAATTATTTTGTACTTATGGTTTCCCTCAGGATGCTGTCTCTAATTTTTGGAAGTAGTTCTGTGCTATGCTGGGATGAATGGTCAGCCTCTCCTCAGGGTCCCACCCTCAGTCCAACAGTCAAGCAGAGAGGCTGAACCAAGTACTGGAGACCAAACTACGGGGCCTGGCGTTTCAGAATCCCTCGGCGTGGGTCAGGCAACTTACTTACTTGGGTGGAGTTGGCCCATAAAACCCTTCCTTGTTCATCCACTGGTCTATGCCCTCATTACGTTGTTGTTGGCCATCAGCCCTCTCTGTTGTCCTTGCCCATCACAGACTCCACATTTCCCACCGCAATGACCTTGGTGCAACACCTTAAGAAGACCTGGGAGGAGGTTCGCAATTGCCTTTTGCACCAGTCACAGAGCTACAAGATCGCTGCTAATCGCAAGAGAGCACCTGCCCCAGCCTATGCTGTGGGCCAAAAAGTCTGGCTATCTTCCAAAAACCTCCCTCTTCATGTAGAATCCGAGTAGCTCGCTCCCAGGTTTGTTGAACCCTTTCCTATATCAAAAATGATTAACCCTGTGTCTGTTCGTCTTAAGCTGCCCATGTCCATGCGAGTTCACACATCCTTTCATGTTAGTCAAGCCCAGCTCATTGGTCCCCACACCTGCCCACCTCTGCCCGCCAGGCTCGTGGCTGGTGGCCCAGTCTACACCTTCAAAAAGCTATTGGCCGTTCGAGCAAATAACAAAACGACAGTCTTATTCTGTTTTATTTCAGAAGTTGTAACTTTAAAGGGGAACATTATCACCAGACCTATGTAAGCGTCAATATATACCTTGATGTTGCAGAAAAAAGACCATATATTTTTTTAACCGATTTCCGAACTCTAAATGGGTGAATTTTGGCGAATTAAACGCCTTTCTAATATTCGCTCTCGGAGCGATGACGTCACAACGTGGCGTCACATCGGGAAGCTATCCGCCATTTTCTCAAACACAGAGTCAAATCAGCTCTGTTATTTTCCGTTTTTTCGACTGTTTTCCGTACCTTGGAGACATCATGCCTCGTCGGTGTGTTGTCGGAGGGTGTAACAACACGAACAGGGACGGATTCAAGTTGCACCAGTGGCCCAAAGATGCGAAAGTGGCAAGAAATTGGACGTTTGTTCTGCACACTTTACCGACGAAAGCTATGCTACGACAGAGATGGCAAGAATGTGTGGATATCCTGCAACACTCAAAGCAGATGCATTTCCAACGATAAATTCAAATAAATCTGCCGCCAGACCCCCATTGAATCTGCCGGAGTGTGTGAGCAATTCAGGGACAAAGGACCTCGGTAGCACGGCAAGCAATGGCGGCAGTTTGTTCCCGCAGACGAGCGAGCTAAACCCCCTATCGACCCTAGCCTCCCTGGCCTGCTGACATCAACTCCAAAACTGGACAGATCAGCTTTCAGGAAAAGAGCGCGGATGAGGGTATGTCTACAGAATATATTAATTGATGAAAATTGGGCCGTCTGCACTCTCAAAGTGCATGTTGTTGCCAAATGTATTTCATATGCTGTAAACCTAGTTCATAGTTGTTAGTTTCCTTTAATGCCAAACAAACACATACCAATCGTTGGTTAGAAGGCGAACGCCGAATTCGTCCTCGCTTCCTCCCGTGTCGCTGGCTGTCGTGTCGTTTTCGTCGGTTTCGCTTGCATACGGTTCAAACCGATATGGCTCAAGAGCTTCAGTTTCTTCTTCAATTTTGTTTTTGCTACCTGCCTCCACACTACAACCATCCGTTTCAATACATTCGTAATCTGTTGAATCACTTAAGCTGCTGAAATCCGAGTCTGAATCTGAGCTAATGTCGCTATAGCTTGCTGTTCTATCCGCCATGTTTGTTTGTGTTGGCTTCACTATGTGACGTCACAGGAAAATGGACGGGTGTTTATAACGATGGTTAAAATCAGGCACTTTGAAGCTTTTTTAGGGATATTGCGTGTTGGGTAAAATTTTGAAAAAAAACTTCGAAAAATATAATAAGCCACTGGGAACTGATTTTTAATGGTTTTAACCATTCTGAAATTGTCATAATGTTCCCCTTTAAACTATAACATGAAAAGTCAATAAAAATGAGGCCTTGCTTTAAAATTACTGCAAGTTTTTAGGTATTCAACCTTTCTGTTTATGACAGTTACCAGTCTTTTTTGTCCAGTGAATGAAGGCTTGGTTCACTAGCTAAAACACGCAAAAAACAATGCTACTCGTAGCTACGGATTTACAGGTTGGAGGCCCTATGTTTTTACAGCTCAAACATCGCTGGATCAGCAGGTCTGGAGGACATATGTTTAACGTGAACATAAACATTAATAAAATACTCAAAGTTTGAACCATTAATTTAAAAACTCAAATATAAAAGTTTTGTTATTAATCAATCTCTTTTCACGATATCTGTGCCAATACCATAAGGCATAAAGTGCAAACATGTTAAAATGCTAAAATAAAAATGTACCTAATATCTGGAACAGTAGCACAACTTCTTGGAACCGTGCTTTACAGGACAAGCTGATTTTTCAGGGTCTACATTTTGGGTGCCAGCCCACTTTTGGACAAAGAGAAAATTGTTTACATGTATTTGGGATAGTCCAGATGCAGGGCATAAATTAGTTAAAAAACGACCCAGAAGGCCTGAGGAAGGCTGACCAGCTCATTCATCACCACAATCCCTTCAAAGATGATCCCCACTCTGGATGGATTCAGCTGAGCATTTTCTTCATCATTGCAGAGGATTCCCACTGGAGTTTGACTCTATTGTCAGTTGCATCCTGAAAGAGAAATAATCAAGTTTAAGCTTACCTTCAGATGTTAAAAATAAGAAACCTAATCAAAAGTAAACTTTACAACAAGTAATTATTGAAAGAAGAGGTCCTAATCTGCATTGATTTAACATTATACAGCCTCACGGCGGGGGCGTGTTCTGTCATGTCTGTAATCTTTCAGCCTTGTCTGTCTCCGCCCAGGTGTTCCTAATCATTGTCTCCGCCCAGGTGTTCTTAATCATTGTCTCTGCCCATGTGTTCCCTACCTTGGGTGATCACAAGCCTCATAAATATCCCCTCGCCCTTCTGTCTTGTGCCAGTTTGTTTGTACTTCATGTCACGCCCCAGGATTCTCATTCCTGATCAGCCTCGTTGTCGACCTCTGTCTGTTTTTGGATCTTGTTATCTGCCTGCCACCTTTTGGATACTTTTGCTGTGTTGGACATGTCCTTTGTGTATCGACACTTGCCTGGTATTAAACTCAACTGCATCTTGTCTGCCAACTCTGCCTTTGTGTCCTTCCTCTGTCAAGTCCCTGACATTATTGTGAACTTGGTTTTCCATTTTTTTTTTTTTTTTTTTTGCTGTGCAGAATTATCAAGGAGGACTTGGAACGTTGTCTGTCTATCTGTGTTGGCCCTGCAATGAGGAGGCGACTTGTCCAGGGTGTACCCCGCCTTCCGCCCGATTGTAGCTGAGATAGGCTCCAGCACTCCCCGTGACCCTGAAAGGGATAAGCGGTAGAAAATGGATGGATGAATGGACTTGGACAACAACAGAGCAAAATGAAATGTTACATAACACACATGTACCAGTTTGGATGACCATTTAAAAACAAAGTGTTTTTATAACCTATATAAATTAATAAACTCATGTGCTGAAACTGCAGTTGTTGCAAATCATTTCCTCTACATTCGTTGCAAATAATTATATGATAATAATATTATGCTATCCCAATATATACCATTACTGGCTATAATACAAGCAATTTGACACAAATAGAAAAGTACATCAATTGTGCATCACATATTAATAAAGTAACTGCTAATTAAGATTGTGTGGTGTTGATGTATGGATGGACCGTAAGGACTCTTTCTGGTACATCTTCTGCATTGTCTGCTTGTTTTAAAGGTACATGTGCCACTACAACAAGCATTCACAAGCATAACAATGAATCCATCATTAACTAATCAGGTATAGCAGCTTCAGAAAGCTTGTGAACACGTGACACATCTTCATGACAACCATCACCCACGATCTCCCATGACTACTTTTACAGCGGGTAACTAAGTGAATATTGAATATTTGATGTGATTTTCCTTTGTTCCACTCATCCTTAATTTCACATTTCTTCTAAAGAAATAATATGTATTTTTTTCTAAATTCAAAACACTTTCTGTGGTCTATATCACATGAAATGGTGGTTATTTGGTCAATTTTGTTTTACAGGCTGTTTTCAAGCAGCTTGCTGACCGTCTCATCAGAAGGCACTTTTTTGTAGGCGATCTTATTTACATGCCTCCATTTTGAGAGTGTCTTTTCACCGCTCATTTTGTTGTAGTTTTTAGCGCTCCCATAGCGAGTCTACTGACAGATATAGGTTTGAACTATACGCTTCTTTGTATTATAAGTGGAGGATGCATGTGCATGTATGAGCCAGTCTGCTCCACCGCAAGATAATTACAAAAAGAAGGAGCCTAATGACTACAACTTCTGTTAGACTACAATGGCGAATGCGTGCAGGGCGCTCTGGGTATATTTATACCATATATGAAGATATATGCAGACATCATATGTGGCACTACTTCACAAAATTAGCAAATTCCAAATGGGTCATTTGGCAAAAATAGGAAGGAAGGCAAGAATATTTCTCTAACATGCCTTCATGGTTGGATTTCAAATTTTCGGGACGTACACATTTCCCAAATACACAACAGCAGGTACCAATGGGTAAGAAAATTTGGTGCCGCATAATAGGTCCACTTTAAAACTACGAGGTTGGAGTCCCAGTGAGCAGTTTGCCTCGCATTGAAGTCCAGCTGAATACTGAATAATCCTCTGTAAATACGTTTAAAAGTCTGTCCACTTCTCGTGGTTTTGCGTATTAAATGATAAATGGGTTGTACTTGTATAGCGCTTTTCTACCTTCAAGGTACTCAAAGCGCTTTGACACTACTTCCACATTTACCCATTCACACACACATTCACACACTGATGGAGGGAGCTGCCATGCAAGGCGCTACCAGCACCCATCAGGAGCAAGGGTGAAGTGTCTTGCTCAGGACACAACGGACATGACGAGGTTGGTACTAGGTGGGGATTGAACCAGGGACCCTCGGGTCGCGCACGGCCACTCTTCCACTGCGCCACGCCGTCCCTAATATTGTATTGAAAACAAAGTTTGTACAAATGAATAAACAGCATGAAAATGCATACTAGTTTAGACTACTGAAGTGAATTAATTAACTCCTATTATGTTCTACATACGGCAAATGTTTATATTCACCTTAGAGAAAGCAAACCACCAAGTTTAATTAAATAGTGGTTGTGGAGGGGGGCATGGCATGCGGGCCTGTCGCGCAGCGGCGTGTGCAAGGACCGGCCTTGAAGACAGCGGCAGGTGAGTAGATTGCCCAGCTGGGCCTTGTTATCTAATCACCTGTCACCTTTATTAGCAGCAGCCGGGAAGAGACAAGGGGGTGGGAGTTGGAGTTGGAGACAGAAAGAGACACACGAACAGAGACATGCGGGACTGAAAAGTCCAAAAACATATTTCTGTAAAGCAATCAACACATGTGTGCATGGAAATAAAAACTTGCTCAACCCTGTACACCGGGCTACAGAAGATATGTCGGCATCAGGAGAACCCCCCCCCCCAAGAGGGAAACTTCCACAGTGGTATTTCAGTTTGAGCATATAAATAGATAAGGCCCCTTCATTTCATATTCGCAGGTGGATTGGAGCACTTCTCGAAGGAAACGAGGCTCTAATTGGGACTTCGGAATGCAAAAGTGATAACCATATCCTTGAGAAAAGACTACCTGTCTAGCTCAACGACAACATTTGAGTTATGACTTAAAGCAGTTGTTTTCCATACACTTACACACGGACATCTCCTATTATGGTCAGGACGCGCTCTCCTGACTTAGCACACACACCCAGACACAGAAAGGAGTAATATAAAAACTACTAGTTTGGCTTCTCCAGTTAGGAGTCCTTCATTGTTTTTACCTAGGCTCCTCCGCGTACTGCAGACATGTTTAATGACGCTCGCTTGAAATTAAGCAACTTTTTGTTCAGCAAAGCGTGTCCGACATCTCTTTTGATACAGCTGCACTGCTGTGTTGCTTTTCTGCCCGGGAGAGGGTGACAAGACCAGAAATACACATCACTACCCGAAGTAAAAACACTACAACATAGTTCCACTAATCAGCGTTTTTCAGCACACAGATGCCCCACCAAAATGTTCTTCCTCTCTGTTGTCAAGTATGTTATAATAGAAATACACAAGAAATAGGAAATAAACAATTTGTCCTCACATACTCTAATGGTGGCTGAAACTTCGAATACAAAGTTTTCCAAACGTCCCAATTGTGTTGAACCAATCAGTGTTCGACAGCACAGTCCACCCCTCAAAGGTTCTGAAAGGAGGACCCGAAAGTCCCCCCTCGCTACAAGAAACTAAAAATAGTTCCTTTAGAACGGTGGGAAGGTTCCTACAGTGGAAAAATGCCTATTGTCTGTATAATAAAAACAAAAGATGAAATAAAGGGGTAAAAGGAAGGAACATAGCTTCAAATCTATGGCATAGATCCAAAGATCTTTTCTTCTTTAATGTTAGACTTCTCAGCTGTTCTTTCATCATCCTTTCCACAAATAACAAAATGCACCTTTTAGATGTTGCACTCGTAGTACAAAACCATGTCAACGAACTGCCGTGGGTGAAAAATAATTTATTATCACCTATTCTCTTTATGTCTCTGGCCAAAGTCGATACAAACAATGGAAGGATTTTATTTTGCCGACAACCTCTTACATCGACAATCACCAAGTCTACCAATTGGAGGCTGTCGACTAAAACGTGTTCCACCGTGGTACAGGTATTACTTTGAAGAAAAAAATAATTTGTCGTTCGCTTGCTGTGTGTCATTTCCTCCGTCATTCAAGATAACTTTTTAGTAAAAATTCTAGCCTCCAAACAACTAGATTGTACTAGTCATTGGTGCTTTGATTATACCCCTCCAGTAATGAATTTCAGTTCTTAGCAAACATACATACTTACAATCTTATCACAACACTAAATCTTGCAGCGATGAAACTGCTGGAATTTGGACCTTCAAAGGTTGATCTCTTAGTTCAAGGATGTGACTGATATTTGCTGTAATTACAACTTAATTATTAACCTTCACATATCAGCTCCATGAAGGCTTCTATATGGGGGTCCAAACATCCACTAAGGGCCACGTACAAATTGAAGGATGTGGGAGGCCATGTTGATATTGTCCATACATTATTTACATTGATCAAACAATAATCAATGAATGTGGTTCAAAAATTGGAAACAAAAATTAACTAACCTCTCGACTTTGGGCTTTAGGCGATAAAGAGACCCTATTGAAATGTTTATCTTGATCACTATCATTGTTACTTATCCAGGTTAGATAAGTCAGAAACTTTCTCATTTGCAATGCTGATCTGGCAAAGAGGCAACATTTCCAAGTCAGAAATGTTGATTTGTGTGATGACAATCTCTCATTTACCAACATTACCACTACAAATCGCTCTCAACAGTTCACAAATGCTCCTAATATGTGGGGAACATAGATAATTATTGAATAATGAAATTAATAATTTTCAACCATAAAAAATGTGAATGTCTGAATACCTGAGTTTTTGCTGTGCCACTCGTCCTGGTGGTTCAATCAGGCTGAAGGCCTCTTCAACACGGGAGTTATAGCTGACGACGACACCAAATACTTCCTGGTTGTCGCCTCCCTTGGCCAGCAAACAACAAGGTGGGCCATGAAGTGGTTGTGCGCGTCCCAGATGATAGACAAGTATATCGCCCTCAAGCTGTTCCTGTTTAGACGGTACGGCTTACCTCCTTTGCCGACAGGTGCTCTTGCGTAGTACGCGTACCCGGCTCCGTGGTACGACTGCAATGGGCTCCATAGGTGGTTGCCATTTCCTGGCCACATTCTCCTTCTTCCTTCGGTGCAGCGGAAACAACGGAAGAAAGTTTACTGACAAAGCTGCTGTTACAGAAACACACGCGCTTCCTTCGCCTACGAAATAGCTGGCAGTACATGCCCTTGCCTGAGGACTCTGCGGACAATGACAGTCGAGGGGAACCCGTCCGATTCACCACGACAAGCATCCGTGGGCTCTACCGCACACCTACGCTGCATTCTTCATGGCACACAGAGACCTCTGCAGCAGGTGCGCAAAAGCCTCTCGCCGCTGCTGATGATCTACTCATGCCTCCAGCGTGCCCAGTGCAGGCTGACTCAGCCTACTCGGTGGCCAGCGACTACCTGGGCACCACAGAGGAGTAGATGTTCGTCCCTGCTCGGGGCTTCATAGCTCACGAGGCAAAGTGAGGCACCTGGGCATGTCCTCCAAGTAGACTACTGTGCCCTTGCCACTGCCGCCATCACCTGGTCCTCTTGTCACTGCTCGCCAAGTAGGATCTCGTCAGCTGTAGGAACGCCTATCTGGCGTTCCTCCTCAGTTACGCCGGCAGCTGCGGCACCTGTCTGTAGTTTGTTAACCTCCTTGGCTGCCCGGACGCCCGAAAAGAAAGAGCTCTTGTGGTGTTTATTATCCCCCACGCCTGCTTTGGAAGCGCGTGCCTGGCGCCCACCAATCACACCGCCTGCTGCAAGAGTGGTTGGCACAAGCTCATCGTCCACCTTGCCAGCTCAAGCGACGCTCGACACGGCGTCGTCACCAAGCTCTGTGTGGATTTAGAGCCGTCTGTGGCTTTGCCTGAAGTTTTCTACTGGATATTCAGGTTGGAGCTGTGTGGCAGAAACTAGGACCCTAGTCTCCCATCCAGTAGGCCTAAGGTGGGGGCGTGGCGTAATAGATTCAGACACAAAATAGCTGGGTTGCAATCACTGGCCCATCCGGGCGATGGTCTAGAGTCCCATTAGGCTACTGTTTATCTACCTGAATCAGTGCAGATTTGGGCATATTTTGAAAGGTTTAGAGGCAGATGTATAAGTGACCATGAAAATAATATTTAAAATGGATGGAGTGGATTTATACACTCTTAAGAAAAAAAATATTTTTTAATGATTCAAAACATTTATCATCACCAAGATGTTACTGCTCCCTAAAATCTCACTTCTTTCGACACTTCAGTATTGAGAGAAGAAAAGATTAGAGGCACATCACGTTTTTACATCTGAGGGGTACACAAATTAGGCATTAATCGGTGAAAAACAAAGTTGGACTTATGTGCATCAGTAAATTGAGTTGAGTTGAGTTTGAGTTTATTTCGAACATGCATGCATACAACATGATACATCACAATTTCCAATTTCTCTTTTCAACATGTTCGAAAAGGAGTAGGAAGAAGCAGACCTTATTTAATCCTACCCCTTTTCTTTTACATAGCAGTTGCTAAAACTTTTGTTCACTTCCTGTTCTCAATTTATTCACAATATACTCCATAAGTAATCACAATAAAAATAAATAGATAAATAATACTCGGTTGAAGTAAGTTATATTTCATATGATGAAATAAGTGAGGCCCTGCGATGAGGTGGCGACTTGTCCAGGGTGTACCCCGCCTTCCGCCCGATTGTAGCTGAGATAGGCTCCAGCGCCCCCCGCGACCCCAAAGGGAATAAGCGGTAGAAATGGATGGATGGATGGAGATAAGTGAGATTATTTTGGGAATGAAAGAATGAATGGATGGATGAAATACATTCAGAATGTTTATCATGGTTCTTCTTCTTTGTACTTTGTAAACACTTTAAGTTTGAAGAGTTTCTTGAAGTGGATCATATTAGTACATTGTTTGATGGCTTTGCTTAATGCATTCCATAATTGAACTCCACATACAGATATACTAAAGGTCTTAAGTGTTGTACGTGCGTACAAATGTTTTTAATTACATTTTTCTCTAAGATTATATTTCTACTCTTTTTTTGAGAAGAATTGTTGTATATTTTTGGGTAGCAGGTTATAGTTTGCTTTGTGTATAATTTTAGCTGTTTGCAAATTCACTATGTCGTGGAATTTCAGTATCTTTGATTCAATAAATAAAGAATGTGTATGTTCTCTATATCCAACATAATGTATTATTCTAACTGATCTTTTTTGTAACACCGTTAGTGAAAGAAGTGTACTTTTGTAATTATTTCCCCATATTTCTACACAGTAACTCAGATATGGTAACACTAGTGAGCAGTAGAGAATATGAAGTTATTTTTGGTCTAGAACATATTTTGTTTTATTCATTATTGATGTGTTTCTTGCTACTTTATGTTGTATATTTTTTTAAGTGAGATTTCCAGTTCAATTTATCATCAATCATTATACCTAGAAATTTGGTTTCATTTACTCTTTCAATTTCTATTCCATCTATTTGTATTTGTGTTTGACTTTCTCTTCTACTGTTACCAAATAGCATTATTTTAGTTTTACTGAGATTCAACGATAGTCTGTTTTTGTCAAACCATCTTTTTAATTTGTTAATTTCTTCTGTTATTATTTGTATTATCTTCTGTGTGTTCTCTCCTGAACAAGACGCTGTTAAATCATTCGCAAATAATACTAACTTTAAATCTTTTGTAACTTTACAAATGTCATTTATATAGAGATTGAATAATGTAGGTCCTAGTATTGATCCCTGAGGTACACCGCAGGATATATTTAGCGTTGTAGATGTGTGTTCGCCTAGCTTCACGTATTGTTTCCTGTTCGTTAGATAACTTCTTATCCAGTTTAAGACTAAACCTCTGATGCCATATCGTTCTAGTTTTTTGATTAAAATATTGTGATTAATTGTGTCAAATGCTTTAGTTGGATCCATAAACACTGCTGCTGCACATTTTTTACTATCTATTGCATTGGTAATTTCTTCTGTAATTTCAATTAAAGCCATCAAAGTTGAAACATTAGCTCTGTATCCATATTGGTTGTCTTAGAGTATTCTATTTTAAAGTAAGTAACGTGTATAATTGACATAACGAGTGCTATGTTGCTGTGATCGTGACGCTAATGAGAAAAAGGATACGATTGTTTGCCGTTGATTTCCTGTTACAAATATTAGCCTTATCTACAATTCATGATGTGAAGTTTCTTTTTTTTGTCTCATTATTTAGGTATAGATGTCCCTGTTGTTTAGCAATGTTTGCTAGCGATATCAAGATATAGAATTTGCTGTTGAGCCAACGAGAGATTTATTCATTATTAATATTATTAAGGATATTTTCTTGATGCTAACAAATATCACCAAATATGCTATGATGTGTTTCATCCGTGTCAAATAAGGAACTTGGCTTTCCTGCACAACAACAAGTAAGCTTTTAGTTTCTGTTATGAAAATCGAAAATAAAATACGTTGGATTGGACCAACAATCACAATATTTATTATTAGGACTTAACATGACGTTAGTTTATTTGCACAATCAGGTATTCGTAGTTATATTTAGGCACAGCATCCAAAAAAGAACAGAAACTAATGTGATTTATTGTCCTTTTTTACGTTTAGTTCTGCTCTCAAACACTACTATTATAGCAGAGAATAAACTCTTATTGCATCACAAAAAGTTTCTCAAACAAAGCAAATGTTCAAACAAATATTTTACAAAGTGATCGCTGCAGACACAAGTCGGGTCCGATTGTATTCCACCAGATAATGAAAGTGATACATTTAAGAGACATTTCCTTGGTTGCACTTTCTTTTTTTTCCCCGACTTTAACTTTAAGAACAACTTATTTCGGGACTCTATGAAAGCTTTTTCCTATCTCTCTATTTGAACGAGTGGAACACCCAAGAACAGAACAGCAATAAGACACTTTCTGCTCAAACTCGACACTCCCTCTCACTTGTTTAAATGCTACGCTCAAGCTGCTTGACCATCGTGTGGGTTAAGCCGCGAAGAAGAAAAATGGATGTGACGTCATATGCAACCCAGTTATATAGAGGCACCTTTAAAGGCCTACTGAAACCCACTACTACTGACCACGCAGTCTGATAGTTTATATATCAATGATGAAATCTTAACATTGCAACACATGCCAATATGGCCAGGTTAGCTTACTAAAGTGCAATTTTAAATTTTGTGCGAAATATCCTGCTGAAAACGTCTCGGTATGATGACGCCTGCACGTGACGTCACGGATTGTAGAGGACATTTTGGGACAGCATGGTGGCCAGCTATTAAGTCGTCTGTTTTCATCGCAAAATTCCACAGTATTCTGGACATCTGTGTTGGTGAATCTTTTGCAATTTGTTCAATGAACAATGGAGACAGCAAAGAAGAAAGCTGTAGGTGGGAAGCGGTGTATTGCGGCCGGCTGCAGCAACAACACAAACACAGCCGGTGTTTCATTGTTTACATTCCCGAAAGATGACAGTCAAGCTTTACCATTGGCCTGTGGAGAACTGGGACAACAGAAACTCTTACCAGAAGGACTTTGAGTTGGATGCGCAGACACGGTACCGTGAGTACGCATGCAGCTGCAGCTTCCAAACATTTGATCGTTTGCCCGTACGTGCGTGCCGCTATGTGCATATCACATACGTAACTTTGAGGACTTTGGGGAAATATATGTGCTATATAAACTTTGGGGAGGTGAACGGTACTTTGGGCTGTGGGATTGAGTGTGTTGTGCAGGTGTTTAAGTTGTATTGGCGGGTTATATGGACGGGAGGGGGGAGGTGTTTGTTATGCGGGATTAATTTGTGGCATATTAAATATAAGCCTGTTTGCGTTCTGGCTAATAGAGTATATATATGTCTTGTGTTTATTTACTGTTTTAGTCATTCCCAGCTGAATATCAGGTCCCACCCGCTTCTCACAGCATCTTCCCTATCTGAATCGCTCCCACTGCCCTCTAGTCCTTCACTCTCACTTTCCTCATCCACGAATCTTTCATCCTCGCTCAACTTAATGGGGAAATCGTCGCTTTCTCGGTCCGAATCGCTCTCGCTGCTAGTGGCCATGATTGTAAACAATGTGCAGATGTGAGGAGCTCCACAACCTGTGACGTCACGCTACTCGTCTGCTACTTCCGGTACAGGCAAGGCTTTTTTATCAGCGACCAAAAGTTGCGAACTTTATCGTCGATGTTCTCTACTAAATCCTTTCAGCAAAAATATGGCAATATTGCGAAATGATCAAGTATGACACATAGAACGGACCTGCTATCCCCGTTTAAATAAGAAAATCACTTTTCAGTAGGCCTTTAAGCACATCCTGCAAAGCATTGTCATGTTGTCAGGTCACCATTAAAGAGATCTTTGGAACAGCAACTGCGTGTTTCCTCAAACTGCCGCATTGGTGACATCCGCAACTGCCACGGTTTCATGTAAATCATTCATTTTTTTAAATTTTACACACATTCTAACAAGTGCAAGTAAAGGTTATGTTTTGTTTTTTTAAAAAATGCTTTAGTTTAAAATATATTTTTACTGATTGCTGCAGTCAGCTTAGGTTCCCTTGATTACACACACACACACACACACACACACACACACACACACACACACACACACACACACACACACACACACACACACACACACACACACACACACACACACACACACACTAGCATTTTTGCTAACAAAGAAATATTCTTATTGATCGGGCTCCAAGTTAAAGCAAAGAAATATGTACACAGATCACTAAATAGGTTACACACACATAACTATACTACGCTAAAATTCCCTCTGAAAAGGGAAAGACACGAGAACGGCAAACACAAACACACACCGGTCAGTACAAAGCAGGTTAGTGCGAGTGAATTAGTGAGTTAGCATTGACTGAGTGTTTATGACGGTGTCTGCGGCCAAAGTTAACCACTACAGCGGTTAGCTTTAAGGCGGCAAAAAATGGGTTTTAATCACTGAAAAAAAATGATAGGATGTATTTCAGTCATCAAATTCAGAAGTCACGTGTTGCACAAAGATAATTGCTGAGGATTTTCTCGTATTTACACGGAGTGCAAGAGTGTGCGTGTGTGTCTGTGCATGCAAGAGAGGGGGCAAGATCTTTTAGCATCATAAATGTCAGAGGAGGTCACATGACTAATGCCTCCATTAGTCAAATGTTCTGCCACAGGGTAACATTATACAAGTGTGTGTGTGCGTGTGTGTGTGTGTGTGTGTGTTTGGGGGTAGGGTGGTGCACAATTGTGTTGTTTTGAGAGTTTTTACAAGAACACATAGTTTTGACTTAGAACAAAAAGATATATATTGCTTTATTTAAATGAAGAGTAAGGAATAATGATGGATGTGTAGCTTAACACTTAACATCATGTTCAGTGCATGTAAAGATCAACACAAATGTTGTTGGTATGAAAACAAGAAGTATATTTTGATAAAGTGCATTTGTTTTTTTACACAGGGTAATCAAAAAAAGTGGATTTAATGTTCATATAATGAAAAAAAAATAAATATTGAATTAAAATGTATTTTATATATATGCTTTGTCAGTGTAAAAAATATAGAAATTATAAAATCATGTGGTTATCGCCTGTACAAGGCATGTTATTTAAAAAAAAAAAAGAATGCAATGTTACAAAACATCCAAGAGAGGATATTTCTAACATACACTATATTGGCAAAAGTATTTGGCCACCTGCCTTCACTCACATATTAACTTTATCATATTATTAACTTATATTAAGTGCCATCCCATGGAATTGTCCAAAATGTTTTGGTATCCTGGAGCATTCAAAGTTCATTTCACTGGAACTAAGGGGCCAAGCCCAACTCCTGAAAAACAACACCACACCATAATTCCTCCTCCACCAAATTCCACACTCGGCCCAATGCAGTCCGAAATGTGCCGTTCTCATGGCAACTTCCAAACCCAGACTGGTCCATCAGATTGCCAGATGAAAAAGCGTGATTCATCACTCCAGAGAACGCGTCTCCACTGCTCTAGAGTCCAGTGGCAACGTGCTTTACGCCACTGCATCCCACACTTTGCATTAGACTTGGAGATGTATGGCTTAGATGCAGCTGCTCTGCCATGAAAACCCATTCCATGAAGCTCTCTGCGTACTGTACGTGGGCTAATTGGAAGGTAACATGAAGTTTGGAGCTCTGTAGCAACTGATTGTGCAGAAAGTCTTTGCACTATGCTCTTCATCATCCGCTGACCCCTCTCTGTCAGTTTACGTGACCTACCACTTGGTGGCTGAGTTGCTGTTGTTCCCAAACTCCTCCATTTTCCTATAATAAAGCCGACAGTTGACTTTGGAATATTTAGGAGCCAGGAAATTTCATGACTGGATTTGTTACACAGGTGACATCCTATGACAGTTCCACGCTGGAAATCACTGAGCTCCTGAGAGCGGCCCATTCTTTCACAAATGTTTGTAGAAACAGTCTCCATGCCTAAGTGATTGATTGTATATGCCTTTGGTGGGGTCAAGTGATTAGGACACCTGATTCTGATCATTTGGATGGGTGGCCAAATACTTTTGGCAATGTAGTGTATGTGTACACATGTGAGTAATGTTTGACACTATATAAAACATTTTGGTACAAATGATGCAAAGTGAATCATGATATTTCTAATAATAAACCTGTGTATGGCTGGTTGTGCCCTGAATGATCTGATAATAATGATTGACATGTCATTACAAAGATTACAGCCAATAGAAACCGGATCCCGCCTCCACATTTCAAACTGTCCAAAATGTTTTATCATGAATTCATCAGGAAGAAGTGACAGGAAGTTAGACTTTCTGGATCTATTGTAGGAAAATGTAATGGTTTATGGTGATAATCATTTCAGATTAACTAACATAAAAAGTGACGGGTTAATTGAAGTTATGTGAAGTTAAATCCCCAAATCAAATTAAAACTATTACGAATTGAATTGAGATAAATAAGAAATATGATATACATGTTATAAAAGATGTAGAAAATGGATGGCTGGACATGCTGGAGTAAACAACTGATAATGTGATGCATGAGAGGGTCAACATTGCCAAGATGGTCATGAGGGAAGGAAGGAATGAGCCTTTCCCTGCCTATAAAATATATAATTTCTCCAAAACTCAATGTCAACCTTCCAGTGTTGGGACCTTCAAGACACTCTGTGTCTTCTGACCAAAGTCTCGTTGCTTGGCTTCTCCTACTGGCCCCTGTTAAAGGCCTACCGAAATGCAATTTTCTTATTTAAACGGGGATAGCAGGTCCATTCTATGTGTCATACTTGATCATTTCGCGATATTGCCTTATTTTTGCTGACAGGATTTAGTAGAGAACATCGACGATAAAGTTCGAAACTTTTGGTCGCTGATAAAAAAGCCTTGCCTGTACCGGAAGTAGCAGACGAGTAGCGTGACGTCACAGGTTGTGGAGCTCCTCACATCTGCACATTGTTTACAATCATGGCCACCAGCAGCGAGAGTGATTTGGACCGAGAAAGCGACAATTTCCCCATTATTTGAGCAAGGATGAAAGATTTGCGGATGATGAAAGTGAGAGTGAAGGACTAGAGGGCAGTGGGAGCGATTCAGATAGGGAAGATGCTGTGAGAGGCGGGTGGGACCTGATATTCAGCTGGGAATGACTAAAACTGTAAATAAACACAAGACATATGTATACTCTATTAGCCACAACACAACCAGGCTTATATTTAATATGCCACAAATTAATACCGCATAACAAACACCTCCCCCCTCCCGTCCATATAACCCGCCAATACAACTCAAACACCTGCACAACACAGACAATCCCACAGCCCAAAGTACCGTTCACCTCCCCAAAGTTCAAACAGCACATATATTTCCCTAAAGTCCCCAAAGTTACGTACGTGACCTGCACATAGCGGCACGCACGTACGGGCAAGCGATCAAATATTTGGAAGCCACAGCTGCATGCGTGCTCACGGTACCGTGTCTGCGCATCCAACTCAAAGTCCTCCTGGTAAGACTCTCTGTTGTCCCAGTTCTCCACAGGCCAATGGTAAAGCTTAACTGTCATCTTCCGGGAATGTAAACAATGAAACACCGGCTGTGTTATCCGGCACACCAGTCAAGGGGTGCATTCTACGGCGGGGGTGCGTTATCCAGCACAACACCTGCCGCAATACACCGCTTCCCACCTACAGCTTTCTTCTTTGCTGTCTCCATTGTTCATTGAACAAATTGCAAAAGATTCACCAACACAGATGTCCAGAATACTGTGGAATTTTGCGATGAAAACAGACGACTTAATAGCTGGCCACCATGCTGTCCCAAAATGTCCTCCACAATACGTGACGTCACGCGCTGACGTCATCATACCGAGACGTTTTCAGCAGGATATTTCGCGCAAAATTTACAATTGCATTTTAGTAAGCTAACCCGGCTGTATTGGCATGTGTTGCAATGTTAAGATTTCATCATTGATATATAAACTATTAGACTGCGTGGTCGGTAGTAGTGGGTTTCAGTAGGCCTTTAATACCAGATGGCAAACGTATTTTGCTAATCTATTCCATCGGCTCCTGCCAGCAAGGCCAAGGAGGTTCCCACCCTCTGGGCACACCAGGTTCTCCATAACTTGCCCAGACATGCACCTGGAGGGGTCACTCGAGGCCGCTATTCTGGTGACATAACAAACACAACAGTTCCAGGTCATAAGCCCGGAGCGTATTGGTGTAAGCATGGCTTGGTTGGAAGGATCATCGGGGCCTATTGGTCAACTACTGTCCAACTCAAACTGGGCAGCACCCAGTCAATCAAGTGTTGACCAGCCACAGGCCACCTGTTTCAATGCGTGCTTGGAGCATTGGACAAAGAACAAAGTTCAAACTCCCTCTTGTCTTCAGTCGAGCCTCTCTCTCAAGGGAATGCACAGACTCTCTCTCCACACCTAAAGATCTCCTTTGGCCCCCCAAACAATTTTAGCCTCAATGCCCCCACTTTCTGCTCTCATCTTCTGACACTTTGAGACTTGCAATCCCACTGAGAATAGGCAGCGGCTGCTTGAGCGTTGCTTTTACTTTGATGTTTGCAACTCCAACACGTTCTTCTCCATCAAGCCACACCACAGAGTGTCTTGAAGGGACCCCGTGTCCCAACACTGGAAGGTTGACGTTGAGTTTTGCAAAAGAAGTGTCATGAACGGGGACATCTCCTGACTTTATCAGTCTGACCAAGGTGGTCACCCTGGTCACCCGAACTACCCACTTCATTCTCAAACACAGGATTAGATAGATAAACAGATAGATAGATAGAGAGATACTCTTTTCATATTACATGTATCTGTTTTAGCAGTGTATTTCTTGTTGCTAAACGTTCTGAGGCGTCTCATTTTTTTTTTACATAGATACAGTATAGTTTAGGGTTTGTGGAGGGAGATGTGGCCAGCGCTGCCTGCAGGAGCAAAGGTCACCGCCTCTGTCCATGGTGCTGAGGACAGAGCACCATCAGACGGGGGCGTGGCAGTGCTGACGGCGAGACACAGCTGGCAGGTGATTAGATTTCACAGGTGATACGTGTTAATCTAATCATCTGTTGTCTTTAACAGTAGGCGGCCGGGAACAGGAGAAGAGAGAGGATATGGACGTGGCTGAAAAGTTGCGTCCTTCAGGAGAGAAATTTTTTGTTAAGAACCCATGTTTATTAAAACGTTGTTAAAACCTGCACGCTTGGCTCCTGTGCCGTGTCTGACAGTGGAGCTGCTAGGAGGCAACCTCCACAGGGTTGTTCCATTATTTTAGTACTGGTACCAAAATGTATTTCGATACTTTTCAAAACTTTTCGGTACTTTTCTAAATAAAGGGCACCACAAAAAATGGCATTATTGGCTTTATTTTAACAAAAAATCTTACGGTACATTAAACATATGTTGCTTATTGCTGTATCAATCCGTTGTGGTGAAGAAGGAGCTGAGACGGAAGGCAAAGCTCTCAATTTACCGGTCGATCTACGTTCCCATCCTCACCTATGGTCATGAGCTTTGGGTTATGACCGAAAGGACAAGATCACGGGTACAGGCGGCCGAAATGAGTTTCTTCCGCCGGGTGGCGGGGCCCTCCCTTAGAGATAGGGTGAGAAGCTCTGCCATCCGGGAGGAGCTCAAAGTAAAGCCGCTGCTCCTCCACATCGAGAGGATGGATGCTTATTGCAATCAAAGAACAATTTTGTCCTTAAATAAAATAGTGAACATTCTAGACAACTTGTCTTGTAACATAGTGTGTCATTTATCATTCTATTTTCTTCAAAATTATGAGGGACAAACTCTAAAAATTAATTATTAATCCACTTGTTCATTTACTGTTAATATGTTTTTTTTCTGTTTTAACGTGTTCTATATACACTTCTGTTCAAATGTAATAATCACTTATTCTTCTGTTGTTTGGATACTTTACATTAGTTTTGGATGATACCACAAATGGTAAATGGTAAATGGTAAATGGGTTGTACTTGTATAGCGCTTTTCTACCTTTTTTTTTTTAAGGAACTCAAAGCGCTTTGACACTATTTCCACATTCACCCATTCACACACACATTCACACACTGATGGCGGGAGCTTCCATGCAAGGCGCTAACCAGGATCCATCAGGAGCAAGGGTGAAGTGTCTTGCTCAAGGACACAACGGATGTGACTAGGAAGGTAGAAGGTGGGGATTAAACCAGGAACCCTCAGGTTGCTGGCACAGCCACTCTCCCAACAGCGCCACGTCCCCCCCCAAATGTAGGTATTGATCCGTTACCAAGTGGTTACACTATTGTACATTGGTCATATTCAAAGTCCTCATGTGTCCAGGGACTTATTTCCTGAGTTAATAAACATAATATGAATTTATAAAAAAGGAGATAAGATTGTGTGACGATAAACTTTGTACTGCTCCATCAATGAACTGCAAACTACATATCCAGAGGGAGTTTTGATCGTGGCAGCGGATTTTAATCAAGCTAACATGAAAACAGTTTTCCCTCATTTCCATCAATATGTGAATTTTGCAACCAGGGGTGGAAGCAGATTGGACTTGGTGTGTAGTAATATTAAACAGGCGTATAAAGCTGCACCACGCCCCCACCTCGGCTCCTCAGACCATCTATCTGTGATGCTAATTCCTGCATACAAGCCCCAGCTGATCAGGAAGCAAGCTACAGTGAAGCAGGTGAGGACCTGGCCAGAGGGAGCAATGTCAGCATTACAAGACTGCTTCGAAACCACAGACTGGGACATGTTCAAAGCAGCCGCCACCGAAAATCACCACACATGTGTGGAGGAGTATGCAGAGTCTGTGTCTGCATACATTCAGAAGTGCATGGAAGATGTCAGTGTGATCAAGAACATCCCCACACGGGCCAACGAGAAACCCTGGATGAACAGTGAGGTACGTGCAATGCTGAAGGCTCGGAACAAGGCTTTCAAGTCTGGCGACATGGTGGCATTGAAATCAGCCAGAGCTAACCTGAACCGTGCCATTAAGGTTGCAAAGCGTGCTCACAGTCAGAAAGTGCAGGACTTCTTCGACAACCCCACAAACACTAGACGAATGTGGCAGGGCATACAGGTCATCACGGACTATAAAGCTGCCCCCTGTCCCTGTGACAACAGTATCAGCTTCCTAGATGACCTTAACAACTACTTTGCAAGGTTTGCGGCACTTAACACCACTCCGGTAAGAAAATCCATCCCTTGCCCTGATGAGCAGCCGCTCAACCTGAATATAGCGGATGTCCGGAAAACCCTGAGGAGAGTGAACCCCCGGAAAGCACCAGGACCTGATGACATTCCGGGCAAGGTGCTTAAGGCATGTGCAGACCAGCTGGCTGGGGTTCTCACAGACATCTTCAACATCTCGCTGACCCAGGCTGTGGTACCATCATGTTTTAAGACGGCCACAATCATTCCAGTGCCCAAAAAACCCACAATCTCCTCCCTCAATGATTACCGCCTTGTTGCACTCACCCCCATCATAATGAAGTGCTTTGAGAGGCTGGTAAAGGAATATATTGTCTCCAGACTTCCCCCCACATTCGACCCATACCAGTTTGCTTATCGCCCTAACCGCTCCATAGAGGACGCCATCTCCTCTGCACTCCACCTGAGCTTAGAACATCTGGAAGGAAAGGACAAACACGTGCGGATATTGTTCCTGGACTTCAGCTCAGCATTCAACACCATCATCCCGCAGCACTTGGTGAGCAAACTGGCCCCCCTTGGATTCAGAACCCCCCTTTGCAACTGACTGCTTGACTTCCTCACAGATAGACCCCAATCTGTGAGAGTGGGCAACAACACCTCCAGTGCCATCTCCCTGAGCACCGGCTCCCCCCAGGGCTGCGTCCTGAGTCCGCTGCTGTTCACGTTGATAACTCATGACTGCTGCGCCAGGTCCACTACCAACCACATTGTGAAGTATGCGGACGACACAACAGTAGTGGGCCTCATCCGTGACAACATCGACATGGACTACAGGGAGGAGGTGAAACATCTAGTTAACTGGTGCAGAACCAACAACCTGGTCCTGAATGTCAACAAGACCAAAGAGATCATCGTCGATTTCAGGAAGCACCAGTCCAGCAACGCTCCACTCTACAGCAACGGCACAGCGGGGGAGACAGTAAGCAGCACCAAGTTCCTGGGGGTGCAGATAACTGACAATATAACCTGGTCCCTACACATCGGAGCTCTTGTAAAAAGAGCTCAGCAGCGCATGCACTTTTTGTGTCGGATGAAAAGAGCACAGCTCCCTCCTCCCGTTCTCACCACATTCTACAGAGGCACTATAGAGAGCTTGCTGACCAACAGCATCTCTCTCTGGACTGGATCCTGCAATGCCTCAGACTGGAAGTCTCTTCAGAGAGTGGTGAGGATGGCGGAAAAGATCATCAGGACTCCTTTTCCTCCTATCCAGGAGATCGCAAAAAGCCGCTGCCTGACCAGGGCTCAGAAAATCTGCAAAGACTCCTCCCACCCCCACCAAGGACTGTTTTCACTGCTGGACTCTAAAAAGAGGTTCCGCAGCCTCCGAAGCAGAACCTCCAGGTTCTGTAACAGCTTCTTCCCTCAAGCCATAAGACTCATGAACATAATTAAATTATCCCCTCAACTCCCCCCCCAAAATGGATTAACTCGCTTGAATAAAAAAGACACCGGGCTTCACGGTGGCAGAGGGGTTAGTGCATCTGCCTCACAATACGAAGGTCCTGAGTAATCTTGGGTTCAATCCCAGGCTCGGGATCTTTCTGTGTGGAGTTTGCATGTTCTCCCCGTGACTGCGTGGGTTCCCTCCGGGTACTCCGGCTTCCTCCCACCTCCAAAGACATGCACCTGGGGATAAGTTGATTGGCAACACTAAATTGGCCTTAGTGTGTGGATGTGAGTGTGAATGTTGTCTGTCTATCTGTGTTGGCCCTGCGATGAGGTGGCGACTTGTCCAGAGTGTACCCCGCCTTCCGCCCGATTGTAGCTGAGATAGGCTCCAGCGCCCCCCGCGACCCCAAAGGGAATAAGCGGTAGAAAATGGATGGATGGATGGATAAAAAAGACAATATGACATACATCAATAAACGTGGACGCATGTGAAAAAGTGCAATATATTTATCTGTACAGTAATCTATTTACTTATTTATATATATTTATATTTATTTATTTATTATATATATATATATATATATTTATATATTATTTATATTTATTTATTTATTTATACATGCACCTTATTGCTTTTTTTTATCCTGCACTACCATGGGCTTATGTAACAAAATTTCGTTCTTATCTGTGCTGTAAAGTTCAAATTTGAATGACAATAAAAAGGAAGTCTAAGTCTAAGTCTAAGTCTAAAAGATGTCGATGTAATCATAGTAGTATCGACTAGATACGCTCCTGTACTTGGTATCATTACAGTGGATGTCAGGTGTAGATCCACCCATGGCGTTTTGTTTATTGTTTATTGTGACGTATCATCCCTTGTCCTGCAGGGATGATACTTGCAAGAAACATACTTTATTTGTCGCCATGGAAGCGAGGATTAGTGACTGAGAAGTAGCTAAAAGACTGCAACCATGTCTTAAACCATCTCTTCGTTCGTTCTCCCTTTTCTGTCTACACACCTTGTCTGATTGTAAGTACTCCGTGATCGTGCTCTGCCGAACATGCTCGTCTGCTCGCAAAACCAGCAATGTCACGACGTGACGATGTGCCGTCATGCCCGGGAATCGGTACTTTTCAAACAGAGTATAGTACCAATTTGATTCATTAGTACCACGATACTATACCAGTACCGGTATACCGTACAACCCTAGTACAGTTGAATATTTACTAATAAAAATGTTGCGTATTGTGTGTTACTTCAGCTATCCCAAAACATAAATTATTGCTGCAGTGTCGTCTTGTGTTATGACAAAGTCAAAGCTTCTGGGTCTCAGATGTGTATTTTACAAAATCCATCCTATTACAGCCTTGATGGCATCATCATGTCTAAAAGCACAGAGAACATCTGTATTTGACGGATTTGATGTTGAACCATGACACACGTCAACCACAATAACACTCAATACACACACACACGCTCACACACCGAGTGTATGTCCATAATAATAATACATCAGATCCACCTTCATTGGAGCAGAGCTAAAATCAAACAACCCTCCCGCTATTCTTAGCCCTATCAGCCTTGGCCAAATCCAATCCCTGCTCGATACTTGACTTGATTGATTGGCTTCCAATCCAATTGCATGTCTCTGTTGGTGGCGGTGGTGGTGGGTCGGAGACATCGGGGTGGAGGAGACAAAGGAGAGATGGCAGCAGAAGAGAAGTAATTGAGAGAGATGGAGAATTTGTGGGGTGGAAGACAGAAGGGAGAAGGATGTCACACAAATGAGTGTGCATATGAGTGTGTGCGTGTACAGTTATGTCCATATGTCCAATGGGTTTGGACAATGAATTTACCATGTATACCACCACTCTGAACTGAATGAAACAGTCAAGATGCTGAGCTTTCACAAAGCAGCAACATTTGACCACTTAGGATGTACACACATTTGTTTAAACTAATGTGTAGTACTGGACCCCAGAATGCAGAGACAGAGATAAAGCTGGGAAAGTTTTGGACCATGATGCAGACACAAGGGTCCAGAAATGCTCTACAAGACAGTTGAAAAAAAGATGTACAAAACCACAAAAAGTAATAAATGACGTTAAATAAATTGTTCAGAAGAGAAGGTAGTACAGCTTAAAAAGTGACAAGGCAGTCCAAAAAGACATCTGAGAAAGAAGAGTAGCAAAATCAAAAAAACAAGATTTAATAAGCAAAGCAAGTATGGAAGTAACCAAGGTAGGAGAGACACAGAATAGACATCTAAGTCAACATCAATCAATCACAGTGTATTTATATAGCCCTTAATCACAAGTGTCTCAAAGGGCTGCACAAGCCACAACGACATCCTCGGCTCAGATCCCACATCAGAGACCAATAGGCCCCCCATGTTGACCAGTATCTTTCCTGATATGGATGCAAGGCTTTTGAACAGTGTTAATTACCAATTGCACCCACTTGCTTGGTTGCGCCAACCCACTCACACGCAAGTTGCCTGCAAACCGAGGACAGGAAATGCTTAACATAGAACTGGAACTGACCAATTCAATTGACGCTGGGATGCAGATCATGAAGCTACCAAATCAAATATCAATAAAATCAGTAAAAGTCATGAAACATAATATATATAAAGTGGACCCACTACCTGGCACCAAAATAAGCTGCTGTCAACCAAATCAAAGCTGAAACTAGCCATCACTTGCCCAAAAATAACAAGACAAGAAAGAGAGTATACAATAGAGAATGTGATACTGTAAGTAAATAAGAACTTGAAGAAAATGTTCAAACATATATAATGACAAAAAAATAACAATAATATATTTTTTTAAATAACTAAATTCATTAATTGGGACGGCATGGCGAAGTTGGTAGAGTGGCCGTGCCAGCAATCGGAGGGTTGCTGGTTACTGGGGTTCAATCCCCACCTTCTACCATCCTAGTCACGTCCGTTGTGTCCTTGGGCAAGACACTTCACCCCTTGCTCCTGATGGCTGCTGGTTAGCGCCTTGCATGGCAGCTCCCGCCATCAGTGTGTGAATGTGTGTGTGAATGGGTGAATGTGGAAATACTGTCAAAGCGCTTTGAGTACCTTGAAGGTAGAAAAGCGCTATACAAGTATAACCCATTTATTAAATAGTGACCATCACTTGAAAGATTTCTTACCTTTTAAAGACGTTCATTGATTTGCATTGCAATCTTACATAATTCTTCCAATGAGTATACATTTTAGTTTGTAAAATCTCTTCTTTATGAAAATGAAAAAAATAACATTCATCCTACCTAGGATTGTCCCGATACCAATAAGTTGGTACAGGTACCGGTACCAAAATGTAAATTGATACTTTTCCATACTTTTCCAAATAAAGGGAACCTCGAAAAAGTGTCAATGGTGGCGTTATTTTAACAGAAAATCTTACAATACAATAAAAATATGTTTCCTATTGCTCTCTAAGAACAATTTTAGAAGGTTAAAATATAAATTAAAGGGCATTACACACATTGTGTTTTTCTTGTTGCAATCAAAGAATGATTTACAATTCTCCATATTACATATAGTCTGCCATAATCAAGGATTATGTTAGAATATAATAACAAGCTTTATTTATACTATATTAAATGCTTCATGATTTATGGCTTCCAATCCTGGTCTGTGCTTTAAGAAAAACACAATTATCAGTAAGTACTAAAAACAAAACTATGGGTAAATGAATATATATATATATATATATATATATATATATATATATATATATATATATATATATATATATATATATATATATTCATATTTATATACATATATATATACATATATATATATGCATATATATATATACATATATATATGCATATATATATATATATATATATATATATATATATATATATATATATATATATATATATATATATATATATATACATATATATATGTAAATACTATATACATATATATATATGTCTATATACAGTGTTGGGACTAACGCGTTACAAAGTAACGCGTTACTGTAACGCCGTTAGTTTCGGCGGTAACTAGTAATCTAACGCGTTATTTTTTTTTATTCAGTAATTTAGTTACCGTTACTACATGATGCGTTACTGCGTTATTTTACGTTACTTTTGATGTAGTATCGGCTAGAAACAGAAGCGCTGCGGTGTCGTTCTTCTGAATCTTCCTCTGTCACAAGCCGGAGAGAAGAAAAGAGGCGCGGTCTATGTGTGTGTGGGTGTGGGGAGGGGATGAGTCACACAATTGATCCGCGGTTTGATATATGAAACAAAAAAAAAAGTTGTTGGCACGTTCAGTCCACACACAGCGTGGTCATGGCGAGCGGAGTAACGGAAGAGCTTGAACGCCCCCGCCATTGAATCGGTGTGTTTATAGGTGCAGACTCGGTTGTGCAAAACGAGGGTTTTAAACACATGCTGAACGTGCTTGAACCACGTTACGACATCCTGTCGCGCACCCACTTCAGCAATAAGATTGTGCCAGATCTTTATGAGCAGGAGAAGAAAAAAGTTGTGGATGAACTATCCCGAGCATCATCTGTTGCGCTCATGACAGACGGGTGGATGTCCAGCGGAACTATAAGCGCTCACTTCATCACAGCAGACTGGGAGATGAGAAGACACGCCCCCTCTACGAGAGTCACCTTGCGCAGGTACTGACACAAACAGTGGAGGAATGGAAGATAAAGATATCCCAGTCACACATGATAATGCCAAAAATCAAATAATTACAGAGAATGAGGCAGGACTGGGACCACAGATAGGTGCTTTGCACATGTAGTGAATTTGGCATCACAGAAGGGAATCTCAGTCAATAGGAGGATCAGGAAGGTTTCTTACTTCCACCCAAGCACAACAGCTGCTCATGTGCTTAAGACAAAGCAAGAAATGCTAAAGCTGCCTGCTCATACATGATGTCCACTTATGATATGTTGGAGCAGCAGGCAGCTATATACTCTGCATTGACCCACAACACCCTGAAGACAAATGTCACCCTGTCTGATGATGATGTGAGAGTGGCAGGTGAGGTCCTCCAGGTGCTTAAACCCCTCAAAAGTGTTCCATCTCTACTGAGCACTGAAACTTCACCATCTGTGTCAATGATCCTGCCACTGAAAACAAGTATTCTACAATCCATGGCTCCAAATGTGGAAGACAGCAGCATCACTCCAGATGTCAGGCTTTATGTTTCAAGGAAGATGATGTGCCTTCTTATGTTGCACTTTAACTTGTTTTTTATTCATGGTCATTGGTCCAAGTTTAAAGAAAGGAGGAATGCCTTTTTATGTTGCACTGTTTTTCATTAATTATGTTAAAAGGAAAATAAAAATGTATGTCAAGTTGATCAACAGATTGTATTATTCTCCAGTGCAATAACAGTACTGAAATGAAGGCAAAAAGGGCATTAATGGGAGCTTTAAAAAAAAAAGAAGAAAAAAAGAAGTAACTAAATAGTTACTTTTCACAGTAACGCATTACTTTTTGGTGTAAGTAACTGAGTTAGTAACTGAGTTACTTTTGAAATAAAGTAACTAGTAACTGTAACTAGTTACTGGTTTTCAGTAACTAACCCAACATTGTCTATATATATATATATATATATATATATATATATATATATATATATATATATATATATATATATATATATATATATATATCTTCCATATTAGTGAATGGAGAAAGTTTACTGTATATGACTGATCGTGACAGAAATACCATTTTATGGTCCATAGTTACATACTTTTAACCTGTGAGGGTAAACTGGTGTTATTTATGATAAAAAAGACATGTCTCATCTTGTCCTGACAAGACTGGACATTACTCATCTTGAAATGTTTATTTTACTGCCTCTTCCCACCCGCAATTCCCTGTGACCACAAGGTGCTGCATCCTGACCACGCAGAGAGACACGTAAAACACAAAGAGAAAAGAAGAAGCCACAGACCACATTACGCTTGTGGCATCACTTGTATGGTTTATGCTTGAATACAGCTACTTCCAATCTGCTGTTTTTAAAGATATCATATTTTCAGATTTAAATTCATTATTTGACCCCATCTAATATTTTATAACACCAGAGGCCACTTCAGAAGAGACTTGATGAGTTCAACAAAAATCTGTTTATTAGACATGTTACCACACTAAGGGCCTGAACTGACAACGTTTTCTGTGTATTCAAACATGTGCTAACCTGATAGCACACATACAGCTAATCACTGAGGATTGCAATCCATTTAACTTGTTTTCATGTATATCCAGAATATATGCTGATTATGAGAATGCCCGCAATAGTAGAAGAAGAGGCAAATACAATCATTTAGCACTCGCAATGTTATATATCAAACCTGTAGCTGTTTTGCAGCTGCTGTTTTCGTTTATATATAGCAGGTTTGAGAAGTACATGCAAACTGCACCAGTTTTCCACTTGTTATCAATTGTGCATACAGTCTTAGTTTATCACCAGGAACAAACCCACAATGAGTACAAACAATTTTATAGTTTGCACACGCTATTTAGCACTTACTAATAATTGGATCATAGTAGATCAGGCCCTAAGAGTGTTATTTTGGCTTCTTATGGATTACAATTGTTTGCCATTGAGGCCCACCTGCAACAGGTTTTACAATTGTAAGATTGTGGTTTTAATTGTTTCTTTTTTGGATTTGCAGCTTCTGGCAAAAACTACAGACGTGAAAGATGTCCATTCAGTTGTTTAATTTTGGGAAAAAAAGAAGCTCACGAACATGATGGAAATCTATAGTCATGGCACACTGACAAAGCTTAACCTATTGTTACTATAACAATCTACAAGGTTAATGTAGGTTGCTTCTCTTTCTCCCCCTCCATTTTCCTGCATTCTTTCGTATCTGAAGTTATCATTACGTATATGCATTGTTGCATTTGAACAACTGTATTGTTGATAATAGAGGTAAATTATTGGTATTGTTCATTATCAATAGCGCTATTTCTATTGGTATTTGTATTGCTCCATTTGTAGTGTAATAATGCTCATTGTCATTTCTGTATTATTTTTTATGTTCGCTAACTGCTTATTTGCTATCACTTTTACCATCATGTTTGTACATGTCGTATTTGCTGATGTTGCTCTATTGTTGTTGTTGTGTTTGCTGTTGTTGTTTTTGTCTCTCTGTCTAATCCCCCTCTTGTCCCCACAATTTCCCCCTCTGTCTTCTTTTTTTTCTCTTTCTATCCCCTCCTGCTCCGGCCCGGCTGCACCAAATGATAATATAAATACATTTAATAAAGTCAAATACAAATAAGGCAACAAGAGAAGTATCCTACACTTCTATTTTGTAAAGTAAATCTGAACAGCCGACATGGGCATCTACATCAACTATATGATTTGCTTGAGAAGCTGGACAGGACAAAAAAATAAAAAATAAAAAAAAAATTAAAAAAATAAATACATAAATTTATAGTCATTTCAAATGACAACTGTCTGGCTTTAGAGGGGAACTGCAATTTTTAAGGGGAATTTTATTCACAATATATATATTTATATATATATATATATATATATATATATATATATATATATATATATATATATATATATATATGTATATGTATATATATATATATATATATATATATATATATATATATATATATATATATATATATGTATATGTATATATATATATGTATACATATATATATATATATATATATATATATATATATATATGTATATATATATATATATATATATATTAAAGGCTTACTGAAATGCGATTTTCTTATTTAAACGGGGATAGCAGGTCCATTCTATGTGTCATACTTGATCATTTCGCGATATTGCCATATTTTTGCTGAAAGGATTTAGTAGAAAACATCAACGATAAAGTTCGCAACTTTTGGTCGCTGATAAAAAAGCCTTGCCTGTACCGGAAGTAGCAGACGAGTAGCGTGACGTCACAGGTTGTGGAGCTCCTCACATCCGCACATTGTTTAAAATCATGGCCACCAGCAGCGAGAGCGATTCGGACCGAGAAAGCCACGATTTCCCCATTAATTTGAGCGAGGATGAAAGATTTGTGGATGAGGAAAGTGAGAGTGAAGGACTAGAGGGCAGTGGGAGCGATTCAGATAGTGAAGATGCTGTGAGAGGCGACCTGATATTCAGCTTGGAATGACTAAAACAGTAAATAAACACAAGACATATATATACTCTATTAGCCACAACACAACCAGGCTTATATTTAATATGCCACAAATTAATCCTGCATAACAAACACCTCCCCCCTCCCGTCCATATAACCCGCCAATACAACTCAAACACCTGCATAACACACACAATCCCACAGCCCAAAGTACCGTTCACCTCCCCAAAGTTCATACAGCACATATATTTCCCCAAAGTCCCCAAAGTTACGTATGTGACCTGCACATAGCGGCACGCATGTACGGGCAAGCGATCAAATGTTTGGAAGCCGCAGCTGCAATGCGGACTCACGGTACCGCGTCTGCGCATCCAACTCAAAGTCCTCCTGGTAAGAGTCTCTGTTGTCCCAGTTCTCCACAGGCCAATGGTAAAGCTTGACTGTCATCTTTCGGGAATGTAAACAATGAAACACCGGCTGTGTTTGTGTTGCTGCAGTCGGCCGCAATACACCGCTTCCCGCCTACAGCTTTCTTCTTAGCTGTCTCCATTGTTCATTGAACAAATCGCAAAAAATTCACCAACACAGATGTCCAGAATACTGTGGAATTTTTGCGATGAAAATAAACGACTTAATAGCTGGCCACCATGCTGTCCCAAAATGTCCTCTACAATCCGTGACGTCACGCGCTGACGTCATCATACCGAGACGTTTTCAGCAGGATATTTTGCGCAAAATTTAAAATTGCACTTTAGTAAGCTAACCCGGCCGTATTGGCATGTGTTGCAATGTTAAGATTTCATCATTGATATATAAACTATCAGACTGCGTGGTCGGTAGTAGTGGGTTTCGGTAGGCCTTTAAGACCTAATGCAAAAAAAGACATGTCAAAGTTGCACTGTGATGTTTGTAAGGACCACCTGCAAAAACATAGAGAACCTCTATGACTGTGGTGTTTTGATGAATCTCATGCAAAGACAAATTTAAATTGAAGTCAGTCAAATGCCATTCACAGGCAGCATTTGGCCCACATGTCGGAAAAAAAAAGACCATAAAGTGGACTAATATTACTGAGATGGAAAAGCTCATATCTGCTATTCTTCATCGTGTGTGTTCTTACCTAGAGCCATAAAGATTAGACACCTCCACACATGGGTCTAAAGTCCAAAGGTGGCAGGGACGTGGTTAACAAGACTCGGCCGAGACCCCAAGCATCATTCTTTTGCAAGCACACCAGGTGAGTGGTCCTGCTGTCTGACTTAGGGGTTTTACGCTATGAAACAAGATAGCTCAATTTGGCTTTTATTAAACGTTGGGTAAGTTTATATCCTTTAAAAATATATCTGAAATTGTATCAATAGGATATCCTCCATAAGAATGTATTTTGCATGAGCAACCAAATGTATTATTGCACTCAAATATTATTTTATTATCAGTTTATTTGAATGTTTTTGTACTTCTGCTTACTATAATGGGATCATTCATGTGTACTATGTGGGTAAACCAAATAATTAGACTGATAAAAATGTAGGAAGAAGAATAAATACACATTGAATACCTCTCTGACAGTGTCAATTAAACTCGGGCGGTATTACTACTCAATACATCGTTTATAATGACTCTCATGAGATGATGAAGGTGTACTTTGTGTTGTGGTTAGGGAGTGTACAGTACTGTATATTTGTACAGTACACTATATTGTCTGCATATTTAAGTGGATGGAGACGCCCCAGTCAGTACCGAGAAGCAAACGTACACTGAGGGAATGTTTTGCTTGCACAAAGATGTTAGCGGGTGTTAATGCAGTCAACATGATCTCAATCCAATAGTTGTGAGCTACTGCTAAAAGGCACGCAGACACACACACACACACACACACACACACACACACACACACACACACACACACACACACACACACACACACACACACACACACACAAGCGATCGCTACAATCTCCACCCAATTAAGAAGATTGTGTTGGTGCTACATAATACACATTCAAAGTGCGGTACTGGAGAAACTTGATATGTCCCTTTGGTTATTTGGCATTATTGAAATCCATGCAATTGTTTGTAATTATACAGATGCAAATGATGTGTTTTTATTGTTCCAGCCTTTTTTTTCGTCTTAAAGTGATTTGTGTGCCTCTTGAAGCAGCGTTCATTTTTTTTTTTTTTTAAATAATCTAAAACAGTGGTTCTCAACCTTTTTTCAGTGATGTACCCCCTGTGAACATATTTTTAATTCAAGTACCCCCTAATCAGAGCAAAGCATTTTTGGTTGAAACAAAGAGATAAAGAAGTAAAATACAGCACTATGTCATCAGTTTCTGATTTATTAAATTGTATAACAGTGCAAAATATTGCTCATTTGTAGTGGTCTTTCTTGAACTACGGTATTTGGAAAAAATAAAAATAAAAATAACTAAAAACTTGTTGAAAAATAAGCAAATGATTCAATTATAAATAAAGATTTCTACACATAGAAGTAATCATCAACTTAAAGTGCCCTTTTTGGGGATTGTAATAGAGATCCATCTGGATTCATGAACTTAATTCTAAACATTTCTTCACAAAAATAGAAATCTTTCACATCAATATTTATGGAACATGTCCACAAAAAAATCGAGCTGTCAACACTGAATATTGCATTGTTGCATTTCTTTTCACAGTTCTTTTTGACAGACATTTTAGTGACAAACCTGAGCTTGTGCTTCACTGAGTTTATGAACTTACATTCATATTTCGTTGAAGTATTATTCAATAAATATATTTATAAAGGATTTTTGAATTGTTGCTATTTTTAAAATATTTAAAAAAAAATCTCACATACCCCTTGGCATACCTTCAAGTACCCCCAGGGGTACGTGTACCCCCATTTGAGAACCACTGATGTTAGCTCCCTGGACTCAAAGGTGACACATATAGGTTGAGTCTCATAATTGTATTTTTGATCCTGTTTTGTTTATTTCACTTGTTGGTTAGTTTGGTGGCCAAACTATGCAAACATACTGGTGATGAAGGGCCAGAATAGCAGCACAAATAGTAAATAAACTACAAATAAAAACAAAAATAAGCCAGATACAATGACAGTCATTATATTGTAATCATCAACAGCGATCAGACAACGGACCTTTAGTAGTCAAATACTTTCATTCTAGTTTAGGAGTAGTGAAGCTATTTTTTTAAGCTTGAATCTTGAACCATTTACAAAATAATCCCAAAGTTTTCATCACAGCGCCTTCTGGTGCTCCAAGAAGACAAAGCTTTGGTACGAAGCACAAAAGAGGGACAGATAATCATACATTATCAGACATTTGGTTCCTTCTAACTACCGTATTTTTCCGAGTATAAGTCGCACCTGCCGAAAATGCATAATAAAGAAGGAAAAAACATAAGGAGTATAAGTCGCATTTTTGGGGGAAATTTATTTGATAAAACCCAACACCAAGAATAGACATTTGAAAGGCAATTTAAAGTAAATAAAGAATAGTGAACAACAGGCTGAATAAGTGTACGTTATATGAGGTATAAATAACCAACTGAGAACGTGCCTGGTATGTTAACGTAACATATTATGGTAAGAGTCATTCAAATAACTATAACATATAGAACATGCTATACGTTTACCAAACAATCTGTCACTCCTAATCGCTAAATCCCATGAAATCTTATACGTCTAGTCTCTTACGTGAATGAGCTAAATAATATTATTTGATATTTTACGCTAATGTGTTAATCATTTCACACATAAGTCGCTCCTGAGTATAAGTCGCACCAAACTATGAAAAAAACTGCGACTTATAGTCCGAAAAATACGGTACTTGTTTTTGTTTTTGTCGTGTTTTTGTTAGATTGCAAACATGCTGATTTTAATCTCCGTGCTTGTGTGGGCTTAGTCACTTGGCCAAAACAATAACATGCATGTTACGTTAATTTAGCGAGTGAACAATGGTGTGAATGATTAATAAAGTTAATCTATCTACCAGTGTGGGAATACTTGATTTTAAATACTGTTTAGTGTCTTGTGATTGGATGGTGCCAGGTCCAGGATGAATAGGTTATGTTAAAGTTAAAGTAGCAATGATTGTCACACACACTAGGTGTGGTGAAATTTGTCCTCTGCATTTGACCCATCCCCTTGTTCACCCACTGGGAGGTGAGGGGAGCAGTGGGCAGCAGCGGTAGCCGCGCCCGGGAATAATTTTTGGTGATTTAACCCCCAATTCCAACCCTTGATGCTGAGTGCCAAGCAGGGAGGTAATGGGTCCCATTTTTATAGTCTTTGGTATGACTCGGCCGGGGTTTGAACTCACAACCTACCGATGTCAGGGCGGACACTCTAACCACTAGGCCACTGCAAAAAAGCTACAGAAAAAAAACAAACTGATAAATGATTTAACGATTCATGTGATTGTCCGTAGGTCATCAGAGTGTCCATGGATCAAGTTCAAAGTAACTGTGACACGGCGTTGTCAGTAACAAGGATTCATCCTGTTTCATTGCTGAAAGCAGACAGGAAGTCACTGTTACTGGATATGAGAGTCACACAAACGCACACCCAAGAATTAGCAGATGTTCAAAATTGTGTTTAATAAACAACATGTGTCATATGTTTTGTGTGTCTGCCACGTGTGTACTTTACTGTCTGTAAAAAGACCATTTACAGAATGTTGACCAAATGAGACATCCTCAGTTAAAACACCAAAGTGACCTTTGACCGCAGCAAACTAAAGGCATAAAGAGCTAACCTGGGAGGTGTCCCTATCACAGTGTCTTTCTAACCTTTTTTGAGCCAAGGCACATTTTTTTCATTGAAAAAATCTAAGGGCACACCACCAGCAGAAAATGTTAAAAAGGAAACTCCATAGCCTAAATTGACAATATAAAGTCGTTCTCATCAAAAACCTGACGCAATTGTTCGATATGACTTCAAACCATAACCATTCATTCATCATTAATTCTCTTGTCTCAAAGTAGACTTACGAAGCAATTAGCTACCTGCCACCTAATGATAAGGAAGTGAATTACATGGTTACTCTGCTGATCTCCAGACAGCACAGACACTCAACAATGGCACATTATTTGCAGATTATAATTATTGGTTTGCAAAAAATATTTTGCGACCAATTAAGTGAAATTGCATAATTTCCCAGTGCACACCAAACAATATCTCACGGTACACTAGTGTGCCGCGACACAGTGGTTGAAAAACACTGCCCTATCAAGTAGTCCTGGACAAGGTGGTCTCCAAGTCTATCTTGCAGCTGCAAAATAATTGGATGAATAGTTGAGTTTTTTAGTTAACGCACCTTATGTAATTTATTTTTTTAAATAGTTTAAATACAATTTTACAATGCATTATATTGTACACAATATTTCTATTTCTGTTCATTATATTTTAAAGTTATTTAACTATAATTATTTTATTAGAATTAATTAACTAATGTTTTACTATTTAAAATGTAGGTTTTTTGCATAATGTATGTTTAAATGTCCAAACTTTAGAGACACCGTAGACATTAGACTTAGACTTAGACAAACTTTAATGATCCACAAGGGAAATTGTTCCACACAGTAGCTCAGTTACAATGATGGAAAGTGTAAGGATGGAAAGGACAATGCAGGTATAAATAGACTAAATATAGCGATATAAAATATAACATATATACGTAATATATACATAATATATGTACAGTATATTATATATACTGATATATTATATTATGTCTATATCATATATACAATATATAACAATTACCATGTACAATATTACAGTACACCTTGTAACTCAATCCACTTTTCTGCCCTATGTCCAGGAACTGTTAGTTCTATTTGTACGTCTTTGTGTAGTCCCTGGAACTTAAAGGTTCCTGGCAGACGTTATGTGTGTTGTTTGAGCAGCAGTAGCAAGGTCAAAGAAGCATTTATCTAAAATAGGTGGATGATCGTACTAGCGTAATAATTACATGAACACCCTCACACGTCTATTGCAGTAAAATAGTATGATACTAAAAATGGGAAAAGAAAAGTATTGAAAGTATAAGTGTGACAATGAGTTTCATCAATCCGATTTAATTCAGCATTTTTTTTTGCTAGGCACTAATAATTAGACGCCTGATTACAGCAAAAAGCAGACACATTAGAGCATCCTCTTGCACTAGTCGGTTTGTTTTCACACTGCTAGTTTGTAGACAGGCCCTAGTGTGTGTGTGTGTGTGTGTGTGTGTGTGTGTGTGTGTGTGCGCGTGTGTGTGTGTGTGTGTGTGTGTGTGTGTGTGTGTGTGTGTGTGTGTGTGTGTGTGTGTGTGTGTGTTTACCTGCCACACAGTGTTTCCACACAAGCAAACACTTCACTGTGACCCAGGGGAACCTCCACTTACACATACACCAAAAAAAGGCTCACACACTGACCCTGCGAGGCCTCCCGTTAGCGCCAGCTAAGACATCCCAAAGTGACACTCGGGAGGAAAGGCAGCCCAGCGGAACCGAGCAGAGGCAAACACAAACAAAATAACACAGGCTAGATGCCAAAACAAAAGCAAGAGATAAAACTTGCATTGCTGGTAGCATCAGTTAATCATCTGGTCTTCTGAGAATAATATTGCACTTAAAGTCCGAGCTTGTATCTCAGAGTCAGAATAAATCAAAGGAATCGAAACACACAGCAAAAATATTACTTATTAACATGACAACATTGTACAAAATGCATCTTATATTGCATATGTAGCTTACATACAATATGGTACATACAAGTGTCTCAAAAGTTTGGACATAATGTTCACATAACCTATACATTAGGGCTGTCAAAAATAATAATAATCATTAAAAATGTAAAACACTTCCTTGTCTTCTAAATAACATGTTGTGGTGGTGCTTTGGTCCAAATTTTGTATAGCTTTCTCTGTAGTATGTGGCATTTTGTGGGCGGTCTTATTTACGTGGCAAAGTCCTCCTCCAGGCCAAGCCCCCAGTGTCTCTACCCTGTCAGCTAAGTTGTAGTTTTGAGTGCATCCATAACAAGTCTACTGACTAATATACGTTAGAACTATACGCTACAGCGTAGGATTTTAGCATGCATGTGCATCAGTGACGTGCAGTGAGGGGAGGCAGGTGAGGCGGGGCCTCACATGCCATCATGGAAAGAAAAAAAATGTAAGAAAAAAATAAAAAATAATAATTGTTACATGTATCCAGTGATTATACTATAAAGTTATTTTCCATTTAACTTCACTAGTTTTAGATTATTTTTATTCAAAATCGCTGAACTTTCACATTTGCCATTCAAATACTGAGAAGAGACTTGCGGTGAGTCACCAGCCAGTTGAGCCTCGCCATGGATTGCGCAATGACTCGGCCAACTGCTGGCCTGCTGTGCAGTGAGACCGTATTGCTATATGAATTATATTATACATTTCCATAATTTAGTTAGCTGAGGTATATAATGTACAGTGTATTTTGTCAACAACTGTATGTGTGTAACGTATTTCTTGTGCTGAGCAATCATAAAACGGCTGCGAAGACGCACTGTGTGAGGCTCACAGTAATCCCGCCTCCTGGTGGTAGAGGGCGCTAGTGATCCCAGAGATCATTCTTGCGACTACTCGGCTGCAGAGGAAGTGACAACAAGCAGCAACAGTTAGCAGCGATCGTTTATGTTTTCCTTTTGCCTGGACTTTTAACATGGATGATTACATATCTAAAATAAAACAGTTTTCTAAACTGGACTTTCAATCGAAGCAGGAGGTAATAATTAAAGGAAGATCTCCATCGAGACAGAGATACTTTTAAAACTGAAGAAAGATAAGGAAGACTTCTATAAACAAGTTATCGATGCTTTTGTTCAGAAGGAGCGGCGCATGGACTTCATTTATAAGTAAAGGTAAGACCATAATAACGTTTTTTTTATTAAATGTGCTTTTTTGTGTGCTACAGTTTGTATGTGTAAAGTTAAAGTTAAGTTAAATGGTAAATGGGTTGTACTTGTATAGCGCTTTTCTACCTTCAAGGTACTCAAAGCGCTTTGACACTACTTCCACATTTTACGCATTCACACACACATTCACACACTGATGGAGGGAGCTACCATGCAAGGCGCTAACCAGCAGCCATCAGGAGCAAGGGTGAAGTGTCTTGCTCAGGACACAACGGACATGACGAGGTTGGTACTAGGTGGGGATTGAACCAGGGACCCTCGGGTCGCGCACGGCCATTCTTCCACTGCACCACGCAGTCACACACACTACGTGTGGTAAAATTTGTCCTCTGCATTTGACGCATCCCCTTGTTCACCCCCTGAGAGGTGAGGGGAGCAGTTGCCAGGATGTCAGCCTGGCGACATTACCTCTGTTGACTCTGTTATCCCTGTTACTCCATTGATTATGTGTTCCATGCCATAGATTCCTGCTCTGCCAAGTAAGTTTCTGTTATTAATGCAACAGTTAGTGACTTTAGTTTCATGTTCATAGTTTCTGCCTTTGTACTAGATTTGTTTTCATTAGTCAAGTTTGTTCTCCGCCTTTGTGCGCCCCTTTAGTTTTGTACCCCTTTTGTAGTTTAGAGTTAAAAATAAATGATGTCCTTACCTTCACGCCATGTCCAGTCCAACTTTACTTGCATCTCGGGAAAACAAAACCCTCACAGTCCACGTATTGACAAATAATAACAATAATGGATTACATTTATCTCGTGCTAGACCAGATCTGGGAAAATTACGGCCCGTTGTGATTTTCAATCCGGCCCGCCGGACGTTTTAGATAATATTTTTAGACCTTTAACATCAAAATGTACAGTGCTGTTTTTAAATTACCGTAAGTCTCGAACTATAGAAAGTATAGTTCGAAATCTGCGCCTTGGGTGTTATACGAGTTATTACGGTAATCTACGTCACAGCAGCTCTGACTAGGAACAAAGCAGAGTGGGCGGGGTTTGTTTTCAGAGCAGCCAGCCTGAAACGCGTGTGTCAGAAAGAGATGCTTAAGCAGATTTTTACGTGATAATATATCATATTGTAGGTGTTTATTACACTGTGCATTCTTATTTTGCTGTTTTTTACATTTTTGTTGTGTTTTTCTTGATTGTAAAAGATACACAACTATTGAGGAGAGGAGCTGGTTTGAGAAGTAAGAGAGGAGCGATATTCATATGTTGTTAATATTCAGTGTTTTATTGTTCATAGTTAATATTGTAAATCCCACTTTCTTTATTTTAATGTACATTTTGGGTGTCCCATTCAGTGAATAACTTAAATTCCATTCCGTTTTTTTTGAGGTGGCCTGTCATAACGTTTTCAGAACTCTATCGGACATTGTGACTTTTGGTATTAGTGTTCCTGAAAAAAAGGGATCCAAACACACATACTGCACAGCAGATTTTTGCAGCACACACCTACACCTTGGCCCCCCAGACACGTTTATTTCTCTCAATGTGGCCCCCCCAGTCAAATTATTTGCCCAGCTCTGCATTAGACACAAAAAGCGCTCACAGAGAAGTGAAAACCCAGCATTCATTTACTCCACATCCTCACCTTGGTAGTGGTAAGCCTCATTTGTGGTCACAGCTGCCCTGGAGTCGACTGACAGAGTTTGTGCCTACGTCCCCTTCCGACCACTAACATAGATTCATAACATTCATACACCAGTATGAGCGGCACTGGGAGCAAGTTAATGGCAGTGACTTGGATAGCAGAGGCGGGGATCGAAACGGGAACCCTCAGGTTGCTGGCACGGCTGCTCTACCCGCTGCGCCCTGCAGTCCCCCTGACTAATGCAAAAATACGACACTAAAGTCTCAAATTCAAAATGGCTCACTCGGAACAAGTTTGGCAGAAGGCAAGATTGTTTTAGAAATATCTCTGCCATTCCTCCATGAGCACCGGCTCCCCCCAGGGCTGCGACCAGAGTCCACTGCTGTTCACGTTGATGACTCATGACTTCTGCGCCAGGTCCACTACCAACCACATTGTGAAGTATGCGGACAACACGACAGTAGTGGGCCTCATCCGTGACAACAATGACATGGACTACAGGGAGGAGGTGAAACATCTGGTGACTGGTGCAGAACCAAGAAACTGGTCTTGAATGTCAACAAGACCAAGGAGATCATCATTGACTTCAGGAAGCACCAGTCCAGCCACGCTCCACTCTTCATCAACGGCACAGCGTTGGAGATAGTAAGCAGCACCAAGTTCCTGGGGGTGCAGATAACTGACAATATAACCTGGTGCCTACACACCGGAGCTCTTGTAAAAAGAGCTCAGCAGCGCATGCACCTTTTGCGTCGGATGAAAAGAGCACAGCTCCCTCCTCCCGTTCTCACCACATTCTACAGAGGCACTATAGAGAGCTTGCTGACCAACAGCATCTCTGTCTGGACTGGAGCCTGCAGTGCCTCAGACTGGAAGTCTCTCCAGAGAGTGGTGAGGACGGCGGAAAATATCATCAGGACTCCTCTTCCTCCTATCCAGGGGATCGCAAAAAGCCGCTGCCTGACCAGGGCTCAGAAAATCTGCAAAGACTCCTCCCACCCCCACCAAGGACTGTTTTCACTGCTGGACTCTAGAAATAGGTTCCGCGGCCTCCGAAGCAGAACCTCCAGGTTCTGTAACAGCTTCTTCCCTCTGGCCGTAAGACTCTTGAACGCATCATAATTAAATTATCCCCTCAACTCCCCCCAAAATGGATTAACTCGCTGGAATAAAAAAGACAATATAACATACATCCATAAACGTGGACGCATGTGAAAAAGTGCAATATATTTATCTGTACAGTAATCTATTTATTTATTTATATATATTTATATATATTTATTTATTTTATATATATATATATATATATTTATATATTATTTATATATATTTATTTATTTATTAATGCACCTTATTGCTTTTTTATCCTGCACTACCATGAGCTTACGTAACGAAATTTTGTTCTTATCTGTGCTGTAAAGTTCAAATTTGAATGACAATAAAAAGGAAGTCTAAGTCTAAGTCTAATGGTTTGATTTCACATGTTCGGGACTTATCAGGATCCCAATCCCAAAAAACAAGTACCAACAGGTGAGAAAAATTGGTTTTGCATAATAGGACCCTTTAATTGCTTTACCGCAGATGGTTACCTGAAAGACTGCATGGGTTCTTATATAGTCATCAGGTCAATGCACAGACCTGCTTTTAATGAACATGTCAATAAATGAATCAATGTCTTGTTTTCCATGGTGTCAAACATGTTTCCACCGGTGTTGGGAAAACTTTTTTTTTTAAATAACTGAAGTTACTCGTTTCTTTCCCAGAAGAGTAATTGAATTACTAATGGAATGACTCCATAGTAAATGTAATTAGCAGCGAGGGTAATTCTATAACATTTTATTGAAAAATCTTCAAATATCTGGCATATGCTGTTGACAAATATTTGATGAGATTAGAGTATATGAGGGCAGCACGGTGCTACAGGGGTTAGTGCATGTGTCTCACAATACGAAGGTCCTGAGTAGTCCTGAGTTCAATCCCGGGTTCGGGATCTTTCTGTGTGGAGTTTGCATGTTCTCCCCGTGACTGCGTGGGTTCCGGCTTCCTCCACACCTCCAAAAACATGCACCTGGGGATAGGTTGATTGGCAACACTAAATTGGCCCTAGTGTGTGAATGTGAGTGTGAATGTTGTCTGTCTATCTGTGTTGGCCCTGCGATGAGGTGGCGACATGTCCAGGGTGTACCCCGCCTTCCGCCCGAATGCAGCTGAGATAGGCTGCAGCACCCCCCGCCAGCCCAAAAAGGGACAAGCGATATAAAATGGATGGATAGATAGAGTACATGATGTAATATCTGTGGCTTTGAGGTTGTCTGAGTGTTGCTGCTTACCTTATGATCAGCATTTTCAACGAGCAAAGCTAAAGTGCCTCTAACTATTTCATATCGGCTCATGATTGAACAAAAGTAACGTGAAATAAGTGACGGCCTTGTATAAGACATAGTAGTTAATTAGAATATCCGTTCCAAACACTATTGTCCATAAGCCTACTCTTAACTTTATCCCAGGTGTAAACATCGTGTAGCATGTAATTGTTACAATGTCACAGCATACGCTCTTGTTTTGTGGCAGAAGCTGCAACATACTTACCTCACAAATAGTTCTGATTGGATCTGAACATGCAGGTAAAATATATGTGATTGGATATATTCCTAACTTGTCCCGACCAACAACAAGACCATATTAAATATGATTGGATTTAATTATCTTGTTTTTATTTGCTGACAAAGCTGTTAGTTGATTTCATAATAGTTTATTTTTTCCGAAAGTGCATTTAAAAAAAATAATTTGTCATCTCTTTTTTTGTCAGGTGAAAACACATTTTTGGACTAAAATTATGACGAAAATAATTACATTTATAATTAGAGATGTCCGATAATGACTTTTCTGCCGATATTCGATATTCCGATATTGTCCAACTCTTAATTACCGATTCCGATATCAACCGATACCGAATATACAGTCGTGGAATTAACACATTATTATGCCTAATTTTGTTGTGATGCCCCGCTGGATGCATGAAACAATGTAACAAGGTTTTCCAAAATAAATCAACTCAAGTTATGGAAAAAAATGCCAACATGGCACTGCCATATTTATTATTGAAGTCACAAAGTGCATTATTTTTTTTAACTTGCCTCAAAACAGCAGCTTGGAATTTGGGACATGCTCTCCCTGAGAGAGCATGAGGAGGTTGAGGTGGGCGGGGTTGGGGGGCCAGGGTTTGGGTAGGGGATAGCGGGGGGGGGAGTTGCTGCAAGGGGTTCTGGGTATTTGTCCTGTTGTGTTTATGTTGTGTTACGGTGCGGATGTGCTCCCGAAATGTGTTTGTCATTCTTGTTTGGTGTGGGTTCACAGTATATTTGTAACAGTGTTAAAGTTGTATATACGGCCACTCTCAGTGTGACCTGTATGGCTGTTAACCAAGTATGCTTGGCATTTGCTTGTGTGTGTGAAAAGCCGTAGTAATTGTGTGACTGGGCCAGCACGCAAAGGCAGTGCTTTTAAGGTTTATTGGTGCTCTGTACTTCTCCCTACGTCCATGTGCACAGCGGCGTTTTAAAAAGACATACAATTTACTTTTTGAAACCGACACCGATAATTTTGAAACCGATACTGATAATTTCTGATATTACATTTTAAAGCATTTATCGGCCGATAATATCGAGCTGCCGACATCTCTATTTATAATAAACACTGCCTTAATCTCAATTTATTATGAGTCTGATCTGCTAAAGGTTTGCGTGTACTAAAACATTTGCAAACTTGATAGCGCACGCAAAAATGATCTACTAAGCACTCGAGCAGAGGATTGCGTCTATCAAATAGAGAGCGCAATCCATTTAACGTGCCTGTGTTCATTAATAGGCAGAATGTATGTGGATCGTTAGAACACTCTCAATATTGGGAGGAGGCGATGCAATGTAATTATTTAGCGCTCGCAATGTGATTTAATTATCCTGAAAGTGATTGCGGCCGCTCTTTTGCATTTATATTTAGCAATGCAAACTGGCACAGTTAAGCACAAAAGGCTGCGCTGCGGCCAGAAGGTGTGAATATGACAGAAGATGTAGAAGTACACTACTACAAGTACTACAATTTCAAATAACTACATTACAAGTACTACGCTCATTAGAAACATCTGATTTCTGTGCTTGTCAGCAATACTTTCACCATAAAATGCTAAATCCACATTTTCTATTGGAATCAAATATTAATTTACCTGTAACTCAATCTAATATTAATGAATGTCAAATATTTATTTCATGTTTGTCATTTTGTCTCTCTCTGCTACTACGCTACTAAAATGATGTACCGTATTTTCCGCACTATAAAGCGCACCGGATTATAAGGCGCACCGTCAATGAATGGCCTATTCTAAAACGTTATTCATATATTAGGCGCACCGCATTATAAGGCACATAGAACAGACGCTACAGTAGAGGCTGGGGTTACGTTATGCATCCATTAGATGGAGCTGCGCTAAAGGGAATGTCAACAAAACAGTCAGATAGGTCAGTCAAACTTTATTATTAGATTACAAACCAGCATTCTAACAACTCCGTTCACCCCCAAAATGAATAAACAGCTGTTTTATTATTTTCCCCGAGGTAAAGTCAGTGACGTGGTGTTTTGTTTATCTTTTAACAACAGCAAGGTATAACATGTAGTGCAACATTTATATCACATAGTGGAGGGGAACTTTTCCCTGATTCAATAAACACGTAAAAAACAGTGATACTGTTACGGTAAATCAAACGTTAGTGCAATCACAATATAGCAACACTCGAAATAGTGCAGAGCAATAACAATGTATCAATAATTCAACGTTGCCCAAACGTTAATGTCACACAACACAACACACAAAATAAACATGGAAAGCTCACTTTATGAAGTTATTCCTCATCCCTGAATCCCTCGAATTCTTCTTCTTCAGTGTCCGAATTAAACAGTCATATATCCCAGCATGCACCGCGCGCTTCTTCTTCTTCTACGGGGGAATATGAAGTCAGCGGCTGCTTACCTTAGTTGCGAGACCTGGCTCAATATTGGTCCATATATAAAGGCACACCGGATTTTAAAGCGCACTGTCAACTTTTGAGAAAATTGGAGGTTTTTAGGTGCGCCTTATAGTGCGGAAAATACGGTACTCACAAGATCACTAAAAGAGCACGGGATGAACTATGTTCCCCTCTATATGTACTACATAATAGTTCTTTTTGTCCAGTATGTGTCACACCGCGGTGAGGGAAGTCTTGTCTTGGTTTTTTCTGTCTTGTGATTTGCATGTTTTATTTTGAAAAGCAATTCCTCTTGTTTCAGATCACGGGTCCTTCCTCTTGTGTCACCAGTCTGACATCATCCCTGACTCTTGATTTTTTCCACCTGTTTCCCATTACCCTCATGTTCCATATAAGCCCATGCCTCCCCTTGTTCTGTGCCAGATTGTCTCGAGCTTTCGTGCCTGTCTAGCATCCATGTTCATCTTCACGTCCATGCCTTGCCTCGTCCCACGTCTACTTCCTTGTATCCAGAAATTCCCACGCTGTAATTTTGAGTTAACTTTTTCTGTTTCCCTCAGAGCGACTTTTGTTATCTAGCCTTTTTTCAACCGCAGTGGTGAGTTATGATTTTTTCCTAATGATCCTCCTTCCTCAAAGTTTTTCAGTGATTTTTTGTTTACATTTATTAGAATAAGATTAGAGTAGTCATTTTTATAGTCATTATTTTCTTCCTCCTGTTGGAGCGTTTTTTGTTAAAGTTTTTATAGCAGATACGGCGCTAATTATAGTTCGTCTTTATTTTCGTATTTCCTCCTTTTGGAGTGATTTTCGTTTTTTCCCTTTTTGGAACCTTTTTTCGCTGTCTGTTTTTTGTGACTCATAGTATTGAATATACTCTGCTCTGGAGGTTAAAGAGTTTTCAAAATAAAAGCTTTATTTAGAATCCCATCTCTGCATCTGAGTCCCTTTCTTCGTCCAAGCCTGACAGTATGAATCTGTTTCCTGAACCTTTGTTTAAATATTATTTCTTAATTCAGACATTTCTTAATTCATTAATTTCCGTAAATCAAAACTGACTAAATGATAGCATTATAATATTGGGATTATTGATTGATTCTTCAACATCTCATTGTTGGTATCCTCATTCATGTTTTTTTTCTGCCATAAAATTGTGACCTCACTTTCCCCCCTTTGATATTTGCAAATCTTTTCTTCCTCCACTCCCTGTGAAAATATACTTGATCACTGAGTATTAAGTGTCACTGCAAAGCTGTAATTAAAGTCCAGTCCACTGCAGTGGACGATGGTGTCTGATGACACAACCACGGAGAAGAAGTCACCCTTCTTTGCTCCTTCCTCTCCCGTTGAAACCTTTTCTCCTGGCATATTTTTCTGTCCTTGCTTTCTATTTTGTTTTGAAGTCACTTCATATTTTTGGGGTTTACGCTGACGGGTACAACAAATGTACTAGAAGTGCGGGTGTTGTGTGTGATCTACTAACACTGCGTGTGCAATTGAAACGTGGTGCAGACCGCCTCATTTAATGAGGATTTTTGTGTGCATGCGAGGCTTTTACAACAGAGACGATCATTTTCTGCACATATTACTTACTATGCTCCTACCTGTGTGCAATGTGTTGAACCAGTAGCACACATCTATAACACCTTTTCTAAATTGCAATCCAAACAACAGAAACATATGCACACTCACACTTAATTCTGACGCTCACACTTAAAGGCCTACTGAAACCCACTACTACCGACCACGCAGTCTGATAGTTTATATATCAATGATGAAATCTTAACATTGCAACACATGCCAATACGGCCGGGTTAACTTATAAAGTGCAATTTTAAATTTCCCGAGAAATTTGCGCGTGACGTCAGTAGTTGAATCAGACATTTTGGAATAGGTCGGTCGCCAGCTTAAATCTTCTTTTTTCATCGCTAAATTCCACAGTATTCTGGACATCTGTGTTGGTGAATCTTTTGCAATTTGTTTAATGAACAATGGAGACTGCAAAGAAGAAACCTGTAGGTGCGATCGGTGTATTAGCGTCTGGCTACAGCAACACAACCAGGAGGACTTTGACTTGGACAGCAGACGCGCTATCCGACGCTAGCCGCCGACCGCATCGATGATCGGGTGAAGTCCTTCGTCGCGCTGTCGATCGCTGGAACGCAGGTGAGCACTTGTGTTGATGAGCAGATGAGGGCTGGCGTAGGTGGAGAGCTAATGTTATTAGCATAGCTCTATCGAGGTCCCGTAGCTAAGTTAGCTTCAATGGCGTCGTTAGCAACAGCATTGGTAGGCTTCGTCAGGCGGTACAGCATTAACCGTGTGGTTACAGGTCCAGAGTTTCGTAGTTGTGGAAGACCCTTGCTTCCGGGTGAGTTCTCAGGACCATCAACGGACGACATCGTCGTGAGCAGGTTTAGACTTCTTTATTTTTCAATATAAGAAATTCTTTTGCTGGCCGCTTTTCAGCTCCGGCTCCATCTGCTGCTCGATCCGCTTCCCGCTTTTCAGCCGGCCGCGTCTCCGTCTTCGTCGTCTCGCTCTCGCAGTGTACTGTGATCCGCGTCTTGCCTCTGGCTCTCCACCTCTCCTCCCGTCTCTCTCGGCTGTCACCCTTTTATACACCGACAGATTATATGATTGTGCCCAACTGCCCGACCCACGCACCTGTAGTCCATTTGGACGCGGGTCCGCAGGCCACGCCCCCTCGCCGCCATCTTGGAGCGGGCCCCGGTGTCGGACCCGCCTCTCCACAGTAGTATTGTTGATATTCTGTCTATCCTTCCAGTCAGGGGTTTATTTCTTTTGTTTCTATCTGCAGTTAAGCACAATGCTATCACGTTAGCTCCGTAGCTAAAGTGCTTCGCTGATGTATTGTTGTGGAGATAAAAGTCACTGTGAATGTCCATTTCGCGTTCTCGACTCTCATTTTCAAAAGGATATAGTATCCGAGGTGGTTTAAAATACAAATCCGTGATCCACAATAGAAAAAGGAGAGAGTGTGGAATCCAATGAGCCCTTGTACCTAAGTTACGGTCAGAGCGAAAAAAGATACGTCCTGCACTGCACTCTAGTCCTTCACTCTCACGTTTTTCATCCACGATCTTTCATCCTGGTTCAAATTAATGGGGTAATCGTCGCTTTCTCGGTCCGAATCGCTCTTGCTGCTGGTGTAAACAATGGGGAAATGTGAGGAGACTTTCAACTTGTGACGTCACGCTACTTCCGATACAGGCAAGGCTTTTTTTTATCAGCGACCAAAAGTTGTGAACTTTATCGTCAATGTTCTCTACTAAATAATTTCAGCAAAAATATGGCAATATCGCGAAATGATCAAGTATGACACATAGAATGGATCTGCTATCCCCGTTTAAATAAAAACATTTCATTTCAGTAGGCCTTTAAGGCTGTGGATTGCATCACCAGCGCATCCGTGCGTCTGGAATGACTAAAACGCAAATAAAAACTGCACAATTAAAGATGAGTTTTCATGCAGGAAATATACAGTATTATTAAGGTTCCCTCTTAATGTAACTGAATGTGGCGCACCGCCATACCAATATCATAGTGATCACACCTTGAAAAAAAAAATATATACTGTATGTTTTACCTAATAACAAATTAAAGTAATATATTGTGTTATGGTATCGGTCAAGTTGTTGACCCCAGGATGCAGAGACGGGAGGCAAGGTTGAATTACAAAAAAAGGAAACATTCTAATTACTCAAAAAGGGGGTAACAAAAGGTGATGGGGCAGAAGCGCACACCATGTATCCATACTTGCCAACCCTCCCGATTTTCCCGGGAGACTCCCGACTTTCAGTGCCCTTCCCAAAAATCTCCCGGGGCAACCATTCCCCGGAATTTCTACCGATTTCCACCCGGACAACAATATTGGGGGCGTGCCTTAATGGCACTGCCTTTAGCGTCCTCTACAACCTGTCGTCCCGTCCGCTTTTCCTCCATACAAACAGCGTGCCGGCCCAGTCACACAATATATGCGGCTTTTACACACACATAAGTGAATGCAAGGCATACTTGATCAATAGCCATACAGGTCACACTGAGGGTGGCCGTATAAACAACTTTCACACTGTTACAAATATGCGGCACACTGTGAACCCACACCAAACAGGAATGACAAACACATTTCGGGAGAATATCCGCACCGTAACACAACATAAACACAACAGAACAAATACCCAGAACCCCTTGCAGCACTAATTCTTCCGGGACGCTACAATATACAACCCCCGCTACCACCAATTCGGAGGTCTCAAGGTTGGCAAGTATGCATGTATCACAGACCAAAACAGGTTCCTTAAAGGTCGGCAAGGAGATAGGCCAGGGCGCACTGAGCACAGCAATAAAGTCCAACAATTTATATCCTCTCTACCTCAGGGAGGCTAGGAAGAAAACACAAAGAGGTTAGGGATATCAGGACTAAGGAGCGACCAACGTACCAGGACTGACAAGGCGAAGCAGGCACGAGACGTGAGGAGTTCAGGAGACAATAATTGGCAAAGCCAAGCTGTCAGCGACGAGCTTAAATACTAACAGGCTAATTAGTTGCAGGTGTGCCTCAAGGTCTGCCCCTCGCCGAGGACGAATGCACTGAATACAAAGGAAGACATAGGAACAAATACAGACAGAGAAGGCAGGAGAATGATAAAACACAACAATAATGTATGGTAGCCTCCAGATGTAATCAAACTACGTTTTTAACTTTTATTGACAATCTTATGCTAACAAACAGCACAATTCCAACAGGTTTTACCCCCCTGTGCAAACACTTGCATCTCCGTTCTTCCACAGACACACAACACTTCCTCATTCTCCGCGAATCCGCGGCGCTTTCAGGCACGCACGGTGTGTTTGTGACAATGGGAAAAATAAACATCAAATCAAAACCATACAAACATAAAGCATTAACACCAGCAGATTGTTACAGTATGAATAGACATACATTACTTTTTATGTGTGCAACATTGTTTAGAACTGTACCGAAAACTGCTGAAACTGGATGTAAATGCGACACACGCGATTGGCGGGAGCCTCGTTAGTATATCTGCAATGTGGACGCACTTTAAATATATCCCAGATATACCTGAGACACGGCGATGTACAAAATGTGCAAATATTAAGAGGGCAGTGGCGGTTTTTAAGGAGAGAAAGTCCAATTCGGGCAGCAGCGCAAAGCAAGTATAACGCCACGCTCGCTGCAGCAGTGTTTTTCAACCTTTTTTGAGCCAAGGCACATTTTTTTCATAAAAAAAATACGAAGGCACACCACCAGCAGAAAATGTTAAACAATGAAACTCCACCAGGTTGTCGTGCCTTATTTTGAGTTTGTTGTTGTTTCCTGTGTGTTGTGCTTTAGTTCTTGTCTTGCGCTGTTATTTTGGTGACCCTTCCTGTTTTGTTGGTGTTCTCCTGTAGCAGCTTCACGCCTTCCTTTGAGTGCTATTGCCCGCACCTGCTTTGTTTTCGCAATCAAGACTCTTTAAGTTGTGCGTACGCTATCCTTCTATGTGGGGACATTGTTGATTGTCATGTCATGTTCGGGATGTGCTTTGTGGACGTCCTCTTTGCTCTACACGCTGTAAGTTTTTGCTGTCGTCCAGCATTCTGTGTTTGTTGACTTTGTAGCCAGTTCAGTTTTACTTTTGTTTTACACAGCCATTCCTATTCAGTGCCTTTTCCTAGCGGGACTTGCCTTGTTATTTTTTGGTTTAAGCGTTACATACCTTTTTACCTGCACGCTGTCTCCCGCTGTGCTCTGCACATTGGGATCACGACAAACCATCCTCGACGCGTTCCGACTTCTACAAAGCAATGAACTACCTGCTGCCACCTACTGGTATGGAGTATTACAAGATTACCCTGCCAAGCTCTACACAGCACAGGCACTAGACAACGGCACATTATTATGAATATTGATTTGCAAAAAATATTTTTTGGACCAATTACACCAGACAATATCTCACTCGCGGCACAGTGGTTGAAAATCACTGCGCTAGAGGGACAAATGTAGAGTCTCTAAACAGGAGCACATTCTATAATAACACCAGAAAAAAGATGCTAGATATTTTACTAGTAGTTTTTAGTGAAAAAAAGTCAATAAAAGTCTCTGAGCACTTGACAAATTCTCAAGAAATTACTTTGTACAATAAGCAACGACAATTGCTAATATGGCAAAATGATATAATAACATATGTTAATACTAAATAATACGATTTGTTTTTAAATGTATGTATACATTTTTAAACCTTTTAAAGAAATTCCTATCGTCATAGCAAATTTTGCATATTAAACGACCTCAGATAAGTGAAGTGAATTATATTTATATAGCGCTTTTCTCTAGTGACTCAAAGCACTTTTACATAGTGAAACCCAATATCTAAGTTACATTTAAACCAGTGTGGGTGGCACTGGGAGCAGGTGGGTAAAGTGTCTTGCGCAAGGACACAACGGCAGTGACTTGGATGGCGGAAGCGGGGATTGAACCTGGAACCCTCAAGTTGCTGGCACGGCCACTCTACCAACCGAGCTATACCGCCCCAGGTGGAAGAAGATGGATGGATGGATGGTGACCACGCCCCTAACCACGCCCCCACCACCACAGGTATCTTGGCAATCTAGGTAACCCTGATTATAATGTATTTCGTAAATAAAAGAAGAAAAAAAAAAAGAACATTTAAAAAAAAAACGCCAGCAGACAGCAAAATGCATACATGTAATTATTTTAAATCATCCCCTTAAATCATCCAGCAGCAATGACATTATTACATTTAGTTGCTGAATAGACAGTATGTCTAATATTTTTTATTTCTGGCTATCCAAAATGTTGACGGACCCACGTAGGACGGAGGATCTGTCCATCTCATTCTGCAGCCGTGTGTGGAAATGTCGGTTTGCACGTCCCTCCGAGACGTGCTAAATAAAACACAAAAAAGTGCTCGCAAAGCGGTGGTTAGTGTGGATGAATCACATGATGCGTGCTAAATAATTATATTTGTATTTTCTTTTCCCAGTGTTGTGGACGTTTTGATGATCAGCATATTTTTGGCATACTAATGAAGACAGAGGCACAAAATGGGTTGCAGGCATTATTCTACTCACAAGAGACACAATCCACTTTGTACATGTTTAGTAGATCAGCTTTGCGTGTGCTATCAGGTTTGCATGTGTTTTAGTACACACAAACCTCTTTAACCTCGTAATCAGAAGAATTTAACCTCGTAATCAGAAGAATAAAATATATCTAGTATGCAAAAGACATGCACCTGGGGATAGGTTTATCGGCAACACTAAATTGACCCTAGTGTGTGAATGTTGTCCGTCAGTGTTGGCCCTGTGATGAGGTGGCAACTTGTCCAGGATGTACCCTGCCTTCCGCCCAAGTGCAGCTGGGATAGGAATCAACCCACTCACTACCAACTTGATACTATATCTCAACACATTAAATGCAGCGTAAGACCATAATAACATCGCTAATAGGGATGTCCGATAATATCGGACTGCCGATATTATGGGCCGATAAATGCTTTAAAATTTAATATCGGAAATTATCGGTATCGGTTTCAGAATTATCGGGATCGGTTTCAAAGAGTAAAATGTATGTCTTTTTGAAACGCCACTGTGTACACGGACGTAGGGAGAAGTACAGACCGCCAATAAACCTTAAAGGCACTGCCTTTGCGTGCCGGCCCAGTCACATAATTACTACGTCTTTTCACACACACAAAATGGTAAATGATAAATGGGTTGTACTTGTATAGCGCTTTTCTACCTTTTTTAAGGAACTCAAAGCGCTTTGACACTATTTCTACATTCACCCACTCACACATTCACACATTCACACACTGTAGGCGGGAGCTGCCATGCACGGCGCGAACCAGGCCCATCAGGAGCAAGGGTGAAGTGTCTTGCTCAAGGACACAACGGACGTGAATAGGATGGTAGAAGGTGGGGATTGAACCATTAACCCTCAGAATGCTGGCACGGCCACTCTCCCAACTTCGCCACGCCGTCCCGGTGAATGCCTGCATACTTGGTCAACAGCCATACAGGTCACATTGAGGGTGGCTGTATAAACAACTTTAAAGGCCTACTGAAATGCGATTTTTTTATTTAAACGGGGATAGCAGGTCCATTCTATGTGTCATACTTGATCATTTCACGATATTGCCATATTTTTGCTGAAAGGATTTAGTAGAGAACATCGGCGATAAAGTTTGCAACTTTTGGTCGCTGATAAAAAAGCCTTGCCTGTACCGGAAGTAGCAGACGAGTAGCGTGACGTCACAGGTTGTGGAGCTCCTCACATCTGCACATTGTTTACAATCATGGCCACCAGCAGCGAGAGCAATTCGGACCGAGAAATCGACAATTTCCCCATTAATTTGAGCGAAGATGAAAGATTCGTGGATGAGGAAAGTGAGAGTGAAGGACTAGAGGGCAGTGGGAGCGATTCAGATAGGGAAGATGCTGTGAGAGGCGGGTGGGACCTGATATTCAGCTGGGAATGACTAAAACAGTAAATAAACACAAGACATAATTATACTCTATTAGTCACAACACAACCAGGCTTATATTTAATATGCCACAAATTAAGCCCGCATAACAAACACCTCCCCCCTCCCGTCCATATAACCCGCCAATACAACTGAAACACCTGCACAACACACTCAATCCCACAGCCCAAAATACCGTTCACCTCCCCAAAGTTCATACAGCACATATATTTCCTCAAAGTCCCCAAAGTTACGTACGTGACATGCACATAGCGGCACGCACGTACGGGCAAGCGATCAAATGTTTGGAAGGCGCATCTGCATGCGTACTCACGGTACCGTGTCTGCGTATCCAACTCAAAGTCCTCCTGGTAAGAGTCTCTGTTGTCCCAGTTCTCCACAGGCCAATGGTAAAGCTTGACTGTCATCTTTCGGGAATGTAAACAATGAAACACCGGCTGTGTTTGTGTTGCTGCTGTTAAGGTTTGCAGAGGAGGTGACGGCAACAGACACTAGATGGCAGTAATGTTCAATGATTTATTATATATAGTAATATATATAATAATAAACACTAAATATATGAACTAAGGAAATGGAGTGTGGCAAAATCCAAGAGTGTGTATGGTGTACGACTATGTGTAGTATTTAACTGAGGTGTGCGTTACCAAGTGTTGAACGAGAGATGAGGAAGTCCAAGGGAAGAGGGGAATCCGTGTCCAAGCGGGAGGTCGAGATCCAAGGAGCAGTCCGAGAAGCAGGGGAACGACGACGAGAAATAACGAGACACACAGCAACGTCAAAACACGGGAACGGAGGTCTGCAGTAGGATGACACGACAATGAAACACGGAAGGGAAAACAGACAGAGAGAACAGTATTGCATCAAGCAGGATGATCGCTTACTATACGCCAACAGATGATTATATTCCGGCGCCGGCATGCCAAGATGTCCAGGCTTATGAAGGCAGCTCCTTCATTCCAGGCAGGTGTGATGATTGCCGGCAAGTGATTGCAGCTGGCGGCAGCTGCAGGGCGGAGACGTGCGCGGCGCGTCCCTAGATCTGCGCCACAGTCGTGGGCGTGTCCCGCGGTTCTTGCAGCGCGCAAGGATGAGGACGCATTCCAATGCGCCCTGGCCGTGACAGTATCCCCCTCCTTATGGACAGCTCCCAGATGTCCTCTAGCAGGAACCACGAGAACACAGAGGTCAAAAGTCAAGGGAGGGTGGAGGGGTGAACTGGAGGTGGGTCGTCGTCCCAAGTGTCCCCAAATCCAGCGGGGACGAGTCTGGTGGCGGCGGCGAGTAGAACGCCGCAGCAGCCTGCGAGGTGGACGACCAAGGAACGACCACCTTCTTGGACGTCCAGAGGGCAGACGCGAGTGGCGCCAGAACCACAGCAGCCTACGGGAAACATATCCATGTTGCTGTTGGTGCAGAAAGTGTCCCTGCCCTGGCCACAGAGGGCGCCGTGTGCGGGCGCCTGTTGGCTGCCTTTGCGCCCGGCCAGCCGGAGGTCGCGGTAGCGACGATGCAGGAGACAAGGGAGCAGGCGGCGCCGTGGAAAGGCCCGCCAAAGACGAGTAGGATGAATACCTTGGAGCCAGAGTCGAGGAGGACGATGTCGTCGGAGCCAGAGTCAAGGAGGACGATGTCGTCGGAGGGGTGGAAGCAGCAGACGTCATCGGAGCCGGAGACGAGGAGGGCAGCTGAGGAGCTGGGCGAGGTGCTGAAGCCAATGCTGCTGGCCGAGGCGCAGAGGTCGGCGGAGCAGGCCGAGGCGCAGAGGTCGAGGCCAGCCTGGGAGCTGGTGGAGACGCGGGGGCCAGCCTGGGAGCTGGTGGAGACGCTGGGGCCAGCCTGGGAGCTGGTGGAGACGCGGGGGCCAGCCTGGGAGCTGGTGGAGACGCGGGGGCCAGCCTGGGAGCTGGTGGAGACGCGGGGGCCAGCCTGGGAGCTGGTGCTAGCTCGGAGGCCAGCTTGGTGGCTGGTGCTAGCTCGGAGGCCAGCTTGGTGGCTGGTGCTAGCTCGGAGGCCAGCTTGGTGGCTGGTGCTAGCTCGGAGGCCATCTTGGTGGCTGGTGCTAGCTCGGAGGCTAGCCGGGGGTCTGGTGCTAGCTCGGAGGCTAGCCGGGGGTCTGGTGCTAGCTCGGAGGCTAGCCGGGGGTCTGGTGCTAGCTCGGAGGCTAGCCGGGGGTCTGGTGCTAGCTCGGAGGCTAGCCGGGGGACTGGTGCTAGCTCGGAGGCTAGCCGGGGGACTGGTGCTAGCTCGGAGGCTAGCCGGGGGTCTGGTGGCTGCGGCTGGGAAAAACAGAAAACAGGGGGTATTTGTCTGGCAGGTGGTAGCCTGTCTGGGCTCAGCTGTGCTACCACATCAGAACATCCACCAGTGCTAAAATGGAAGAGACTAGTACTGACAGGTGGTAGCCTGTCTGGGTTCAGCTGTGCTACCACATCAGAACAGCCACCAGTGCTAAAATGGAAGAGACTAGTACTGGCAGGTGGTAGCCTGTCTGGGTTCAGCTGTGCTACCACATCAGAACAGCCACCAGTGCTAAAATGGAAGAGACTAGTACTATCCCCCCCCTCCGAACACGGATGCCAGACGCTACCAGCTGACTGAGGGACTGTCACTAAGGGTGGGAGGAGGGTGTCCAAGCGACGGGTAAATTCCTTCATCCCCATATTGGAGTTAAACAGTCCCTTTAAGGAGTGTTGAGGGCTAGAAAATGTGTCCAGGGTGGAGGTAAAAGAAAAAGACATCCTGAGAGGGGCAAAAAGAAAAAAAAAAAAAAAAAGGGAAGTGAAAAAAAATTTCCACTGGGGGCAGGGCTAAAGTCACTGGGGGCGGGGCTAAGGAACTGTGCCGTCAGGTCCCTAATCAATTGGCCGGAATATACTGTTAAGGTTTGCAGAGGAGGTGACGGCAACAGACACTAGATGGCAGTAATGTTCAATGATTTATTATATATAGTAATATATATAATAATAAACACTAAATATATGAACTAAGGAAATGGAGTGTGGCAAAATCCAAGAGTGTGTATGGTGTACGACTATGTGTAGTATTTAACTGAGGTGTGCGTTACCAAGTGTTGAACGAGAGATGAGGAAGTCCAGGGGAAGAGGGGAATCCGTGTCCAAGCGGGAGGTCGAGATCCAAGGAGCAGTCCGAGAAGCAGGGGAACGACGACGAGAAATAACGAGACACACAGCAACGTCAAAACACGGGAACGGAGGTCTGCAGTAGGATGACACGACAATGAAACACGGAAGGGAAAACAGACAGAGAGAACAGTATTGCATCAAGCAGGATGATCGCTTACTATACGCCAACAGATGATTATATTCCGGCGCCGGCATGCCAAGATGTCCAGGCTTATGAAGGCAGCTCCTTCATTCCAGGCAGGTGTGATGATTGCCGGCAAGTGATTGCAGCTGGCGGCAGCTGCAGGGCGGAGACGCGCGCGGCGCGTCCCTAGATCTGCGCCACAGTCGTGGGCGTGTCCCGCGGTTCTTGCAGCGCGCAAGGATGAGGACGCATTCCAATGCGCCCTGGCCGTGACAGCTGCAGCCGCCCGGAATACACTGCTTCCCACCTACAGCTTTCTTCTTTGCTGTCTCCATTGTTCATTGAACAAATTTCAAAAGATTCACCAACACAGATGTCCAGAATACTGTAGAATTTTGCGATGAAAACAGACGACTTAATAGCTGGCCACCATGCTGTCCCAAAATGCCCTCTATAATCCGTGACGTCACGTGCCGGCGTCATCATGCCGTACGTTTTCAGCAGGATATTCCGCGCAAAATTTAAAATTGCACTTTAGTAAGCTAACCCGGCCGTATTGGCATGTGTTGCAATGTTAAGATTTCATCATTGATATATAAACTATTAGACTGCGTGGTTGGTAGTAGTGGGTTTCAGTAGGCCTTTTACACTGTTACAAATATGCGCCACACTGTGAACCCACACCAAACAAGAATGACAAACACATTTAGGGAGAACATCCGCACCGTAACACAACATAAACACAACAGAACAAATACCCAGAGCCCCTTGCAGCACTAACTCTTCCAGGACGCTACAATATACACCCCGGCTACCCCCCCCCCCAAACCCCGCCCACCTCAACCTCCTCATGCTCTCTCAGGGAGAGCATGTCCCAAATTCCAAGCTGCTGTATTGAGGCATGTTAAAGAAAAGAATGCACTTTGTGACTTCAATAATAAATACGGCAGTGCCATGTTGGCATTTTTTTCCATAACTTGAGTTGATTTATTTTGGAAAACCTTGTTACATTGTTTAATGCATCCAGCGGGGCATCACAACAAAATTAGGCATAATAATGTGTTAATTCCACGACTGTATGTATCGGTATCGGTTGTTATCGGAATCTGTAATTAAGAGTTGGACAATATCGGAATATCGGATATCCGCAAAAAAGCCATTATCGAACATCTCTAATCGCTAAAAAACATTTTTTTAAATCTGCGGAGGGAAGATTATTCTCATTTTAGCAGCTCAAGGACAGCACAAGTGCTGAAATATACAACCATCTTATGAGTCGTCATATCAGTGAGTGCGGACATTGTAAGTCACTGTTTTATGTTTTTATTTTAAAACGTTGAGCAATAACGCTATGATAACACTCTATCTGCACCGTATTGCTTTTTTATCCTGCATTACCATGAGCTAATGCAACAAAATTTCGTTCTTCATACTTGCCAACCCTCCCGGATTTTTCGGGAGACTCACGAAATTCAGCACCTCTCCCGAAAACCTCCCAGGACAGATTTTCCCCAAAAAATCTCCCAAAATTCAGGCGGAGCTGGAGGCCACGCCCCCTCCATCTCCATGCGGACCTGAGTGAGGACAGCCTGTTTTCACATCCGCTTTCCCACAATATAAACAGCGTGCCTGCCCAATCACGTTATAACTGTAGAATGATCGAGGGCGAGTTCTTGGTTTCTTATGTGGGTTTATTGTTAGGCAGTTTCATTAATGTCCTCCCAGTGCGGCAACAGCACACAACAACAGCAGTCACGTTTTCGTCTACCGTAAAGCAGTTCGTCTGCCGTAAACAGCAATGTTGTGACTCTCTTAAACAGGACAATACTGCCATCTACTGTACATGCATATGTGACAATAACATCTACGGCTTTTAGAGAGTACAGTGCACAACTGCGCACACAACAAGGAGACGAAACAGAAGAACGAGGAAGATACAGCCATAGCGACGCCGACGTCGAGTAATATGAAGAAATACGCTTGTAAGTTCCAAGCCGCAGCTGCGATTGGACCTGGATAGCCTCCGGGAAGAAGTAGTGGACTACCAAGTGCTTGGCAGTGAAGATCTTCCTCGGGAAGCAAAGATTGACCGGTTTTGGGCCATGCTAGGGAGAGATGGAAGATTCCAGACTCTAGTGCATTTGATGAAAGCCCGTTTGTGCGTGCCACACAGCAATGCATCATCAGAGAGGGTGTTCAGCATGGTTAGAAAAATAGTGACAGAGAATAGAACAAGGATGGACAATTCAACCCTTAACTCAATAATGTGTAGATGAGTGTTATGTTTGTGTATATGTGTAAATACAATTCTTATCTGTACTGTAAAGTTCAAATTTGAATGACAATAAAAAGGAAGTCTAAGTCTAAGTCTAAGGCTCTCATGAAGTCTGCTGCTAGTAGTAGCAAACACAGAAAGTGATATTGTTGTTGTTGCTAACATTCAAAATGCATAGCAATGAACACTGGCTCTGCTATGTGCTCTGTCAAATCATTGCGCCCAGAAAAGAAGTTGCAGTAAGGACCAAAATATTATAAATATCACATATTATCATGAATGTGCTTGTTATAGTTATAGATATACTTGCAACATGTATATAAAACTGTGTTGGAGGTTTTTGGATATTATCAGAGGGCTTTGTAGGAGGAATATGTCGTATCCCTGCCTGCATTGTTAGCCAGAGATGCAAGATGCTTTATTTGTCAATGCACCCAAAAAGCAACAAAAAAACATGTTTACAGTCAACCCGTCCAAGAAACACAAACACAAATATGACAGGTGTGGACAGGACCGGAAGGCTGATAGGTTGCTGTACGGGCGACACTCCGTAAAAGATAGGTAAGGAAAAATAAGAAGAGGAAGAAAAAAAAACAATTCCATAAGCACATATATTTTTAAACATGCTACCGGGGTGGCGTGTTTGCTTCAGTGTCAGCCAACACGCAGCGCACCGCCGTGTCCGGCGCACGGCACTGGGGGTTGAAGCGGCAAAGGCATGGGATGGGCTGTGGGGCGTGTATGTGTGTCTGTACAGTAGTATCCATGAATACATGTGTAAATATAAGTCTGGAAGTCGTCGTTACGGCCTTGTGTCCCATTCCGCAGAGTAACATCGAGATTACACAGCTGGTTGCTATGGAGGCGTCCGAGATCTAGTCCAACAGAGTCAAACAATCCCAGGTGCCTTTGAGGGAAAGAGGGATAGGATGTCAACGCTTGTAACTGCAGCGGCCTCACTGGGAGAGTCATCAGCAACGACCTTGCCAAAGCCAGTGCGAGGGAGCTAAACTATAGATAAGGATTGTTTTGGATAGGGCGAACAGATACATTTCAATAGACCGTCTACTCAATTGTTCATTCTGGTCCTCAAATTGATATCGCCTTCCAGAGGAGAAAGCTTCTCTGAGATGGTATCCTGTTTGTGATTTAGCTCAAAATTGCCACAGTTTGGATCCCTACAGCTATAGCCTAAACCACTACGATGTCCTCGACGAAAAATGACCCTCCACGTCTCCCAAGAGTCGTACCCAGCAACAAATGTTTCAGCAGGACAGACAGGTTTCCCTGAACCTGAGCTTTTTAACGAGAAGTTATTGTAAATTTTGGTGTGAGACCAGTTGATCAATTCCATTGATAACATTTTGGAGAGCAGCGCAGAAAGATTCTCCAGGAAAGTTGAGACAAAGAGCCGGGACAAAGAAGCAAAAGTAGGAGAAATAATGGAAAGAGAGGGAAGTGTCCGCCTTCGTTTAGAGTCAGTTTTTCCAGCAGTTTTTTCCACTATTTAGAATGCAGAGAAAAAATAAAATACATGTGTGTTCTTGTCTCACGTAAGGATTGTGGATGATAGGCAAAGTTCCAAAAACAAGTGCAGTTTCCCTTTAAGGCCTGAAAAGAAAACCAAGGTAGGTGCCGAACATTGTGAAAGTCCATGAAGACAATAAGAAAAACAAAAAAGTAAAAAAAAAAACATCTGTAAAAACAAGCGCAATTAATTATAGAAGTACTGAGCAAAATCGGACGTCTTCCATGTGTGGAAGCATAACTTAATAATGGTTCCGATTCCTGATTTCATCCATTTGCCTCACTGTTTGGTCCAAAGCAAGCTGCCAGAAAAATGAAGACAACAGTAACAGCAGGAACAGGAAGTTAACATAATTAAAGCATGACAAGGATGTAAACCATGACAGTAAAAAAGAGTCCAAACCAAAAGTTTTCAAACCTTGTCAAAACATACACATGTAAGAAAAATAAGGATGCTGTGGTTCACTTTGTCAAAGGCAGATGTTGAGTTCAGAAGAAAAAACAGAACATCAACATCTTTATCTTAGCCAGCAGACTCCGTACTTTGATTGGTCTGAAACATGGAAACCCCTGAAGACTTTCAGTTGGCTGTGAACAGGATCTTGGAGAGGAAGGTGAGCCTGGAGATGGACCTGAAGGCAGACAGGGTGGACGGTGTAAGGTTGATTCCAGTTTCACGTTGCTGACTAATCTGTGCAACTGTGATCATGGATCAGCAAATGCCTGCTATGGTATATCTAATTATAGCTGGTCATCATGGCAATATGATAGCCAGGAAGTTCACCCAATCCGCCACCCCCGCGAATCTAGACGACTGCGATCGTGTTGTCTCACCTGAGAGTCCGATATTGATGAACAGTTTCTAATTATACCTTGCTCAGCACAGCTCTAGTTGGAAGTAAAGGATTTACTCTATGTATTTGATTATAGCATTTGCATAAATGTGTTATAAAAGGTATTCACTGTTAAATGTACTATTTCATTTGTTGAGTTTGGATGTTTGAACTCATAAGAATCCGAAATACATTTAAAGTTGAATGATGGTTGACAAGCAGAACATATCACATATTAGCTATATATATTTAATTAATTAATATTATTAATTAATGTTAAAATTGTGTAATATAATATACATTGTTAATGTATATTATGTTAACAGCCCATAAACCCCAATAAATAATCACCCAACAAGCGCCAAAAATACTCTATTTACATTTTGTGACTTGAATATTAACCAAGTATTAGTGATACTGTTATCATAAGCGCTAACACAGACAAACTATATATAGCGGCAACGTGATCACAAGTTTATGCTGCTATGTTTACATCATCGAGTGGTCAGCTGTTTCCTTGCTTCCTCGCTCCTTGGAAGGTTATTGTAGATCATAAATCATGCTGCTCACCTGGATAGAAGAAGGCTGAGGCAAATTCTAACAAGTTGGTACATTTTGACAGCCAATTTAGACCCGGTAATGGTGAAAATGACACGAAAATACACTTGTCTCCACATCCCTGTTATTTGTGAGGATTATGATTCATTCTTCATCTAAAGAGGAATATATCAAGATTCTATCAGTCAGCATCTTAATGACAGCAGACCTTATGTCATGATCTGTGGTCTAGATCATGTTTTGTGTAGTTATGTTCTGTTAGTTTTGGACTCCTTAGTTCCTGAGTGTGCACCTCCCTGAGTTTGTTTTGGTTGCCATGGTTGCTAATTATGTTCACCTGTCTCTGATTAGTGTTCGGCCGCTCACCTGCTACCCGAGCACTAATCAGAGGCATTATTAAAGCCTGCCTGTGCCAGTCAGTCGGGCTGGCGTCATTGTTTGTTTCATGCAATGGCTCTGTTCTTTCTGCTCGTTCCATGCCTTGACAAGTAAGTTTTTGTTTGTTCCTGCTACTGTTAGTAAGTTTTTCTCATCCATAGTTTATGCTAAGTTTTAGTTTAGCCTCGAGTGCGAGCAGGCACGTTATTCTGTTGGCTTGCTTTCTGTTTTGTACTCCTTTGATTTTGTTAAGAATAAATCATGTTTTTACCTGCACGCCATGTCCGGAGTAGTCCGTCTGCATTTCTGGGAGAACGACCCCGCAGCAAGCTGCAACCCCCCCATCGTGACACCTTATACAGTAAGTGATGTTTAAATATGTTTGTTAGCTCTCCTGAAGTCTGCAGTGAATAATAATTAGCAGAGGTGGGTAGTAACGCGCTACATTTACTCCGTTACATCTACTTGAGTAACTTTTGGGATAAATTGTACTTCTAAGAGTAGTGTTAATGCAACATACTTTTACTTTCACTTAAGTATATTTATAGAGAAGGAACGCTACTTTTACTCCGCTACTTTTATCTACATTCAGCTCGCTACTCGCTACTAATTTTTATCGATCTGTTAATGCACGCTTTGTTTGTTTTGGTCTGTCAGACAGACCTTCAAAGTGCCTGCCTTACTGGTGACGTTTCACTTCGTTCCACCAATCAGATGCAGTCACTGGTGACGTTGGACCAATCAAACAGAGCCAGGTGGTCACATGACCTGACTTAAACAAGTTGAAAAACGTATTGGGGTGTTACCATTTAGTGGTCAATTGTACGGAATGTGTACTGTACTGTGCAATCTAATAATAAAAGTTCCAATCAATCAATCAAAAGTGTGAAGGAAAAAAGATACTTTTTTATTTTAACCGTACATCCCGTCAAAAGCCTAAAGACTGACCGCACATGAGGACGTTCCTGTCTTCACAATAAAAGTGCCGCTCCATCGCGCCTGCGCTTTCAAAACAAGAGTCTCCGAAAGCCAGCGCAAACAAGCTAACAAGCTACGGAGTTTGACGCCAATATATTTCTTGTAAAGTGTATAAAAACGAATATGGAAGCTGGACAAACAAGATGCCAAAAACCCACCACTTTCATGTGGTATTAGACAGAAAGGAGGAACTTTTCTTCTCCTCCATTTGAAAACGTGGACGTTATCATCACAACTGTCTGATTACAATCAACGCAAGTCATCAGAATCAGGTAATACACCAACTTATATTCTTGTCTTCATGAAAGAAAGGAATCTATATGTTAAACATGCATGTATATTTATTAAAACCCCTTTAACATGTAAACAAAAACAGCTAAATAAATACATATAAATTATATACTGTATATATCAATGTATATGTATGTATGTATGTATGTATGTATATATATATATATATATATATATATATATATGAGTGTGTATGTTACTCATCAGTTACTCAGTACTTGAGTAGTTTTTTCACAACATACTTTTTACTTTTACTCAAGTAAATATTTGGGTGACTACTCCTTACTTTTACTTGAGTAATAAATCTCTAAAGTAACAGTACTCTTACTTGAGTACAATTTCTGGCTACTCTACCCACCTCTGATAATTAGTGATGTTGTTGGGAAAAAAAGCATACCTTGTGATGCGTTTTTTTAAATTAATGTGACACGTATGCTTAAAATGATCAAAATATGTAAATATTACGTCGTATCATACATGTGCCTTTTACTATATAACATATATACTTACATCATGTATATAAAACCCTAATGGAGGTGTTCACGTTTTTTTTTAAGGGCTTTATAGGCAGACTAGAGCGGCTCCCTTAGGCTTAATTGTAAGCAGACTTTTGATCGCATTTATTTAATATTAAGAATACATTAAAAAAAAAAAATCTATGCGTCATGTCTTCCATAATGATTGTGAACCATAGGAAAAATTTCAAAAAAAGTGCACCCCTTTAACAAACTCCATCTTTACATGAACGGCAATCAATAAAACTGAACATATTTAAAGTAGACATATTTTCCTGACTGGAATAGAGTCGAACAAATGAAATTCTTCCCCATCTTCTGCATTTAAAGATCTTAGATAGGTAATCATGTTACTGTAACTGAGAGTGTACTTATGGAACTCATTTACTATTAACCGTGATTTAGCAGTGGACACCCTACAACTACCTATGGGGGTCACCACACCCCACTGTATGTATTTATTTTAGTTTGCCTTTTCTTTGGCATGGGATCTACATTAGATTTTGGGTGTTATCTGGATTACTGTCTGGATTCAGGATTTTTTAAAGGATTCTTTACTACTGGGAGACAGGGTGTGAATACGCTCTCTGGGTGATGTTCTAATTTTCTATGAATTTATTGAAGAAATATAGTAAGGACAATATAACTGCAACATTTGACATATTATTGTGGTCTCTTTATCAGCAAGATTAAAGTTGATGCTCTTGCTCAGTGGCCTTGTGGTTAGAGTGTCCGCCCTGAGATCGGTAGGTCGTGAGTTCAAACCCTGGCCGAGTCATACCAAAGACTATAAATATGGTACCCATTACCTCCCTGCTTGGCACTCATCATCAAGGGTTGGAATTGGGGGTTAAATCACCAAAATGATTCCCGAGCGCGGCCACCGCTGCTGCTCACTGCTCCCCTCACCTCCCAGGGGGTGGAACAAGGAGATGGGTCAAATGCAGAGAGTAGGTTGTGAGTTCAAACCCCGGCCAAGTCATACCAAAGACTAAAAATGGTACGCATTACCTCCCTGCTTGGCACTCAGCATCAAGGGTTGGAATTGGGGGTTGAATCACCAAAAATGATTCCCGGGCGCGACCACCGCTGCTGCTCACTGCTCCCTCACCTCCCAGGGGGTGATCAATGGTGATGGGTCAAATGCCACACCTAGTGTGTGTGTGACTATCAGTGGTATTTTAACTTTAACTTTTAACTTGCAGTCAACTGCAGTCTTGGGTCACAGTGCTTGCTGCTTGGAAAGGGATAACTACGTAAATATCTCAATCTAATACAAATTAATTTATAAACTTTATTTAATCTTATTTTTCTGGAATTTGTTTTACCTTCTGTCTCTCTTTTGAAACAAATCTAACATCAATGTGATTTATCCTACTGTTCATTTACTTGTAGGGGTAGACTTACTAAATCAGCAGGAGATCAAATGCAAATATTGTCACGAAAGGGGGGGGGGTCGCAGCTTGCTGCGCGGTTGTTCTTTCAAGATGCAAAGACGGCTCCGGACGAAGGCGTAAAGGTAGGATTGGATTTATTAACATAAATCACTTAACTACCAAAAACACAAACAACACAACAAAAAAAAGGCAAGCGTGCCTAAAACACATGAAACTACCAGTTAGCAGAAGCTATGGCATATAACATGAACACTTACTTGGTCAGAACGTGACGTAAACAATGAAGCCAGGCTGACTGACTGGCAAAGGCAACTTAAATAATGCCTCTGATTAGTGCTTGGGAAGCAGGTGAGCGGGCGAGCACTAATCAGAGACAGGTGAACACAATAAGTCGCCATGGTGACAAAAGCAAACAAGGAGGCCTAAACGGGAACTAAAGAAGTCCAAAAACTAACAGAACATAACTAAACAAAACATGATCCAGACCACGGATCATGACAGAGCCCCCCCCTTAAAGACAGATTCCAGATGTCCATAAAAAAAATTAACAAGAGTCATGGGAGGGCGGGAGGGGTACATGGCGGTGGGTCGCCAGACCACGTGTCCCCGTATCCACCGGGGCAGAGTTAGGTGGCGGCGGCGAGTGGAACGCCGCTGCAGCAGGCGAGGCGGGCGCCCAGGGAATGGCCACATTCGTGGCCGACTGGGAGGTGGGCGCACTTGGCGTGGCGGGCGACCAGGTAGCGGCCATATCCGTGGCCGACGAGGAGGGAGGCGCGTCGTCATCGTGGCAGGTGTGGAAGCTCGGCGTGATGAGTCAGGCGGCGAAGCTCGGCGTGGCGCGTCAGGCGGCGGGTCTTGGTCTTGGCATGGGTCTTGGTCTCGGTCTTGGTCCTGGCGTGGGTCTTGGTCTAGGTCTAGGCGTGGGTCTTGGTCTTGGTCTAGGCGTGGGTCTTGGCATGGCGGGTCTTGGTCTTGGCATGGCGGGTCTTGGTCTTGGCATGGCGGGTCTTGGTCTTGGTCTTGGTCTTGGCTTGCCGGGTCTTGGTCTTGGCTTGGCGGGCCTTGGTCTTGGCATGACGGGCCTTGGTCTTGGCATGACGGGTCTTGGTCTTGGCATGACGGGTCTTGGTCTTGGCATGACGGGTCTTGGTCTTGGCATGACGGGTCTTGGTCTTGGTTTGGGTCTTGGCGTCGTGGAGCTGCGACTGGCGGCACTTGGCGTCGTGGAGCTGCGACTGGCGGCAATTGGCGTCGTGGAGCTGCGACTGGCGGCACTTGGCGTCGTGGAGCTGCGACTGGCGGCACTTGGCGTCGTGGAGCTGCGACTGGCGGCACTTGGCGTCGTGGAGCTGCGACTGGCGGCACTTGGCGTCGTGGAGCTGCGACTGGCGGCATTTGCCGTCGTGGAGCTGCGACTGGCGGCACTTGGCGTCGTGGAGCTGCGACTGGCGGCACTTGGCGTCGTGGAGCTGCGACTGGCGGCACTTGGCGTCGTGGAGCTGCGACTGGCGGCACTTGGCGTCGTGGAGCTGCGACTGGCGGCACTTGGCGTCGTGGAGCTGCGACTGGCGGCATTTGGCGTCGTGGAGCTGCGACTGGCGGCACTTGGCGTCGTGGAGCTGCGACTGGCGGCACTTGGCGTCGTGGAGCTGCGACTGGCGGCACTTGGCGTCGTGGAGCTGGTACCGGAGCTTGGCGTGGTGGGTCTTGGCGTGGTGGGTCTTGGCGTGGTGGAGCTGGTGCTAGCCTTGGTGCGGCGACAGGTGCTAGCCTTTGTGCGGCGACAGGTGCTAGCCGTGGAGCAGCTACAGGTGCTAGCTTTGGTGCAGGTGGAGGTGGCCTAGCTGGGGGTTGCGGCTTGGAATGGAGCAGCTGAGCCACCCCACTAGTACAGCTTCGGGCCCTAGCCCCCCCCTCAAGGAGCGGATACCAGACGCGCTCCTTGCGGTCTGGAACCGTCTTTAGGGGTGGGTGGAGGGAGGACAGGAGGGGGGTAGACGCCTCCCCTTTAAATTGTCCAAAATGTCTTTTTGTATTCCCCACCTGAGTTTGAGTGGGTGGACAAAAAGAAAATGTCTGTGACGTGGGTGGGGCTTGAGTCTTGGAGGGCGAAACAGAATTCAGAAAAAAAAATTCCTGGCCTATGACGTCATCAGCAGGCGGCGGCGTGATGTCAACAGCGGAGGTCTCCAGCTGACTGACAGCCCAATCGATGAACTGCTTGGCGAAATGATGAATTGGATTACCAAGCTTTGGCGGCAAAGAATACTGGTCTGATTGTGGCGTCCTGCTGTCCGGAGGAGGAGTTTGGGGGAATGACGCGTCTTGACGGTGAAACGAAGCCTTTCTGGCTGGCTTCCGTCTTCGCCAGCGCGTCTCCATCTCCTCGTGGTCCGCTGCGAAAGAACTGTAAGCTGGCTTCATTCTGTCACGAAAGGGGGGGGGTCGCAGCTTGCTGCGCGGTTGTTCTTTCAAGATGCAAAGACGGCTCCGGACGAAGGCGTAAAGGTAGGATTGGATTTATTAACATAAATCACTTAACTACCAAAAACACAAACAACACAACAAAAAAAAGGCAAGCGTGCCTAAAACACATGAAACTACCAGTTAGCAGAAGCTATGGCATATAACATGAACACTTACTTGGTCAGAACGTGACGTAAACAATGAAGCCAGGCTGACTGACTGGCAAAGGCAACTTAAATAATGCCTCTGATTAGTGCTTGGGAAGCAGGTGAGCGGGCGAGCACTAATCAGAGACAGGTGAACACAATAAGTCGCCATGGTGACAAAAGCAAACAAGGAGGCCTAAACGGGAACTAAAAAAGTCCAAAAACTAACAGAACATAACTAAACAAAACATGATCCAGACCACGGATCATGACAAATATGTATCATTTTTTCGGCTGCACGTGCCTTGCAGTTGCCAGGTGACCAGTCCAGGGTGTACCCCACCTCTCATCTAAAGTCAGCTGGGATAGGCTCCAGCTCACCCGTGATCTGAATGATTACAGACGCTATATAAAATGTGTATTTTCGTCAGAAAGACAGACTATTTGACTGTTTTATACAATTAAGCCTGCTTACAGTAATCCTTTGTCAGAAACATCCCGGAAATCTCATTTTCATCCTTTTCAATTTTCAATTACCAGAATGAGAAGATGTTTCCTGACATGTTTCTTTTTCTGTGCATGTACAACACACATCTCTCCTGGAACCCTTCATCGTGCTTCATTGCATCCACGCAACTGTACACTGTATTGTTTTATACGAACATGAGGGACTGACTTCAACACATAATATTTAGGCTAATAATAACATGACATTTATCTTGTGAAATGTATTATTTTTACTAAAAAATGATCGACAGTTTGCAAATTTGTTTGGAAATTGTGAGGGTTAGCAAGTGTGGGTTGTTTGTCACACTTCATTGTGAATTGTTCATCATAAAAACATATTCCTACTTTAAATTGAAGCTTAAAAGTAGAGATGTCCGATAATATCGGCCTGCCGATAAATGCTTTAAAATGTAATATCGGAAATTATCGGTATCGTTTTTTTTTTTATTATCGGTATCGTTGTTTTTTTGTTTTGTTTTTTTTGTTTTAATTAAATCCACATAAAAAACACAAGATACACTTACAAATAGTACACCAACCCAAAAAACCTCCCTCCCCCATTCACACTCATTCACACTCATTCACACAAAAGGGTTGTTTCTTTCTGTTATTAATATTCTGGTTCCTACATTATATATCAATATATATTAATACAGTCTGCAAGGGATACAGTCCGTAAGTACACATGATTGTGCGTGCTGCTGGTCCACTAATAGTACTAACCTTCAACAGTTAATTTTACTAATTTTCATTAATTACTAGTTTCTATGTAACTGTTTTTATATTGTTTTACTTTCTTTTTTATTCAAGAAAATGTTTTCAATTTATTTGTCTTATTTTATTTTATTTTTTTAAAAAGGACTTTATCTTCACCATACCTGGTTGTCCAAATCAGGCATAGTAATGTGTTAATTCCACGACTGTATATATCGGTTGATATCGGTGTCGGTTGATATCGGTATTGGTAATTAAGGGTTTGGTCAATATCGGAATATCGGATATCGGCAAAAAGCCATTATTGGACATCCCTACTTAAAAGTGTTTGCTTGAAATGTGCTTCCGTCTTATTTCCTAACTTATTCTAACAAAGACATAATTGACAATGAAAAACTCATTGTGACAACCAACTCCATCATGGGGATTGTTGTCCCACACTAAACTGGTGAAACACACTTTGTGTTGCCTTTGTATGAAAAGTGCTATAAAAATTATATTTATTTTTGGCCTATTTCATTTGTCGGCATCCAATTTTCAGAAAAATAGCTGTTATGTTGAAAAACAAAAGTCCAGTAGAGATAACCCTGCTTCTCGGCAGGTTATGTGAATATTTGAATACAGTGGTGCCTTGACATACCATTTTATTTGGTTCTGTGACAGCGCTCTTAACCCCTAAAACGTGTATCTTAAATCAATGTTCTCCAACTGAAATTGAAGTGAAGTGAAGTGAATTACATTTATATAGCTCTTTTTCTCAAGTGACTCAAAGCGCTTTACATTGTGAAACCCAATATCTAAGTTACATTTAAACCAGTGTGGGTGGCACTGGGAGCAGGTGGGTAAAGTGTCTTGCCCAAGGACACAACGGCAGTGACTAGGATGGCGGAAGCGGGGATCGAACCTGCAACCCTCAAGTTGCTGGCACGGCCGCTCTACCAACCGAGCTATACCGCCCCATAAATTCAATTATTTCCTCCTGAACCCCCACAAAACAGCATCATTGTAACATGTAACATGCTTTTTAGAAAATAAAAACTTCCAGAAAATGAATATTGTATAAAAGAACAATACAATAGAATATACAACAAACAAGTAAAGTGGTTTTATGAAAAACAAGTAATAGTAATGTACAGCAATTATCTTGGGAAATAAAATTGTATGGTATCTGTTTTGAGCTGCTTCTCCATCAAACACACCATCATCAGCTTCTCTATATTTCAATGGACAAATAGATTAGAAAAAAATAACAAAAATGGCACACAAAAATGATTTTAGAGAAATACACATTTTGATATAAATCACTCTATTATCGATCATATACTGATACTACCTTAGATATCAACTCTACTGATATATTGATTGACATATATATATACAATATCTAAACACCAACAGAGGAGCACAACAATTGTCATTATATTATCTTCTCTGTAGACTCATACTAATCTACTTGTTTATCTCCTGTTAATTGCTGCTTACTTTCTGCTGTAATACTCTTCCATATGCACTTCATGTGAAGCATCTATTTTTTCTGTTGTTTTGGGATAGCTTAGCTGCAAGCTTAGCATCTACCTTAGTTAGTAGCATGTCTTTTTGTCTGCTCCTGCTTGTTCTTCCTCTGTGTGTAACATGTTTAGCTTCATCCTGCAGTCATAATGTTAGTTCATACTTGTCAACCTTGAGACCTCCGATTTCGGGAGGTGGGGGGTGGGGCGTGGTCAGGGTGGGGCGGGGGCGTGGCTAAGAGGGGAGGAGTATATTTACAGCTAGAATTCACCAAGTCAAGTATTTCATATATATATATATATATATATATATATATATATATATATATATATATATATATATATATATATATATATGTGTATAGTACAATATATATATATTTATAGTAAAATATATATATTATATATATATATATATATATATATATATATGTGTATAGTGCAATATATATATATTTATAGTAAAATATATATATTATATATATATATATATATATATATATATATATATATATATATATATATATATATATATATATATATATATATATATATCAAGAGGGACAGAGACAGTGCATGTGGATCACATGTTACCATGGAGAAAACATGGAGAGACTGGAATGTAATAGAGTGATCTATGTTTGTCTGTTGCCATCTCCTGGTGAATGTTGGCTATAGCGTACTGGGGTTACTTTTTGGTTGGCCAATGATTTACGTGGTGTTGTGCACCTGACGTCAAGTGTGTGAGTCTGTTCTGAAATCTACAGTAAAGAGACGTACTTCATCCCCTCGCCTGTTTATTGCCTCCAACTCAATATATTACAACAACATTGCTCCATGCAGACCCTCCAGATCCGCTCCATGCAGACCCTCCAGGTCCGCTCCATGCAGACCCTCCAGGTCCGCATGGAGCTGGAGGGGGCGTGGCCTCCAGGTCCGCCTGAATTTCGGGAGATTTTCGGGAGAAAATGTGTCCTGGGAGGTTTTCGGGAGAGGCGCTGAATTTCGGGAGTCTCCCGGAAAATCCGTGAGGGTTGGCAAGTATGTGTTAGTTGAAATAAATTGAGTTTATGTGTTACAATGGAGGATTATTGACTTAGGGAAGCGGCTACCAATGATTGTCACACACACACTAGGTGTGACGAAATGATTCTCTGCATCTGACCCATCACCCTTGATCACCTCCTGGGAGGTGAGGGGAGCAGTGAGAAGCAGCGGTGGCCGCGCCCGGGAATAATTTTTGGTGATTTAACCCCCAATTCCAACCCTTGATGCTGAGTGCCAAGCAGGGAGGTAATGAGTCCCATTTTTATAGTCTTTGGTATGACTTGGACCCACAACCTACCGATCTCAGGACGGACACTCTAACCACTAGGCCACTGAGTAGGTTTATGGATATAAACACTAACAGTAGCTGCTAGCTGCTTCTGTGGCAGCTAATTGTTCTGGTCAGAATTGCCATTTGCCAAGGTTTATAATTTTATTTCTAGAAATGTCCTAGTTTTAAGAGCTATTTACTGATTTTTAGTCATTGATTTAACATCCTATTTTTTTTTAATTTAAGCATGAAAAAATCAATTCTGTTTATTCTAGTTCAAAAATGTGAAAATTGAGAAAATAATTATTCAAATAAGAATGTTTTGTTTTTTTTCCCACATGGAAAATCTTGTTTAAAGATCTTGCAACATTCCGAGGATGCTTAATTTAGGAATTGCATGGTTAATAATGTTAGTTTTCAGAATAAAATACTTATTTTTATCTTAAAAGTCCTGCTAATTTTGAGATGTACAAACCTTACTTTAGGATACCGTATCAAATACAATTAACTGAAAGGACAGATAACCTCACTGTTTTTTTAGTATTTTTCCCCCTAGTCATTTTATCTTACATTTTGTCAGCTCTTTTTTGCAGTGTAGGTATTCATACGCGCCACCTTTTTGTATGATTAGTTTTTTAATAAAACCAATTCACCAAAACTTTGCCAGAGTTTTCCTATACCTTCTCAGTCATTGAACTGTATACACTGCACAAAAGAAACATTCTGTGGAGTGGAATGTCCAAATAAATAATGGCGACTCAGTCTCGGTACTTTTCTTAGGTATGACTGCAAACAATTCCACCTTGGGAGCAAAGAAAGTTGCAAGTGTCAGTACTTTGATGAAGAAGGTGAGAAGCACTATTGAATTCCAACAACTTGTAACAACGCATGAAGGTCCCTCTCCGCTCCCCTCTACCTTCTGCCACTTTGCGCTCATCGCCGTCTTCGCTAACATGAGTTTTCCATAAAAGTATAAGTGACCATTCCTTTACACATTTCATTCCTTATTTATATGTTTCAAATTTTTATATAATTATTCTCTATAAAATATGTTTTGTGTTCATATTGTGGATGGCTACCAAAAGCGCCTTATTGCAGTGAAACTTGCCAAGGGACATGTAACCAAATAGTAACATTGCTGTATGTATACTTTTGACTCAGCAGATTTGGTCACATTTTCAGTAGACCCATAATAAATTCATAAAAGAACCAAACTTCATGAATGTTTTTTTGTGACCAAAAAGTATGTGCTCCAATCACTCTACCACAAAAAAAATAAGAGTTGTAGAAAGAATTGGAAACTCAAGACAGCCATGACATTATGTTCTTTACAAGTGTATATAAACTTTTGAACACGATTGTAAGCAGCAAGGCTGAAAACCAACATTGAATGCCCGTGACCTTCCATCCCTCAGGTGGTACTGCATCAAAAACCAACATCAGTGTGTAAAGGATATCACCACATGGGCTCAGGAACACTTCAGAAAACCACTGTCAGTAACTACAGTTTGTCGCTACATCTGTAAGTGCAAGTTAAAACTCTACTATGCAAAGCGAAAGCCATTTGTCAACAACACCCAGAAACGCCGCCGGCTTCCCATATAAGATGGACTGATCCAAAGTGGAAAAGTGTTCTATGGTCTGACGCGTCCACATTTCAAATAGTTTTTGGAAACTGTGTACGTCGTGTCCTCCGGACCAAGGAGGAAAAAAAAAAACATCCGGATTGTTTTAGGCGCAAAGTTCAAAAGCCAGTATCTGTGATGGTATGGGGGTGTATTAGTTCCCAAAGCACGGGTAACTTGAACATCTGCGAAGGCATAATTAATGCTGAAAGGTACATACAGGTTTTGGAGCAAAATATGTTGCCATCCTAGCAACGTTATCATGGACGCCCCTGCTTATTTCAGCAAGACAATGCCAAGCCACGTGTTACAACAGCGTGGCTTCATAGTAAAAGAGTGCGGGTACTAGACTGGCCTGCCTGTAGTCCAGACCTGTCTCCCATTGAAAATGTGTGGCGCATTATGAAGGGTAAAATACCACAACGACAACCCCGGACTGTTGAACAACTTAAGCTGTACATCAAGCAAGAATGGGAAATAATTCCACCTGAAAAGCTTCAAAAATTGGTCTCCTCATTTCCCAAACGTTTACGTTTTGTTAAAAGGAAAGGCCATGTAACACAGTGGTAAAAATACTCCTGTACCAACTTTTTTGCATTGTGTTGCTGCCATTAAATTCTAAGTTAATGATTATTTAAAAAAAAAAAAACAAGTTTCTCGGTTCGAACATTAAATATCTTGTCTTTGCAGTCTATTCAATTGAATATAAGTTGAAAAGGATTTGCAAATCATTGTATTCTGTTTTTATTTACGCATTACAACTCCACTGGTTTTGGGTTTTGTATGTTACAGTAATAAACATAATGACATAGTATGTCATGCCAAAAGCAACACAGATACATCTTGGCTGGTCTTTTGTAAATTACAGTTATTTGAAGATAAACAGTGCCACATTTAAAGAACTGATCTAGAATCATTGATAACATAGATTCAATGTCTACTTTAATTAAGGAACTGTACTAGGTTGCATGATATGGCATCAAATCGAATCGGATTGAATCCAACATATGTGTTTTTTTTAATGAGAAAAAGTTGCCCAGTTGAGCAAAAAAAAATGCTGATTTCTTTGCATCTACATTGGTTAAGCTTTGAACAGTATCTTATTCATTCTAAAGTATTGTAAACCACAGATAATATCTATCATCAAAATAGATTTATAAGCCAGTTGTATTTTTTTTAACACAAAAATAAGAATGGCAGTCAATCTTGCTGTTTGAAGAGCACGTACACCTTGTTGCCCAGTAACCTGATGATTTTGATTGGGGGTTGTTTAAGGGAAAGGGCTCTATGGGGACATCTGTGTGATAATATCACTTTCTTATGGAGAGAAATATGAGCAGAAATCTTTACGAGACAGAGAGGGTCCGCATAGATCTGCACGGCCACTTCGAGGATGTTTCTTGCCAAAATGAAGCGTCACGCTCTACGCAGCGCCGAACATGGCTTGTTTGTTCAGTAAAGTGGACTATTCCAAGACCAGCTTGGTGAATGTACAGTGAAGTCAAGTGCAAACAATGGTAAACGTCTGGAACACAGCTGAACTTGTCAAATGGGGACACAAAACAATTCACACCGAGTGCCAAAATATTCTTTATAGAATTTGGACTGTCAAAGACCACTACGGGGTCCTTGATGAGAATATATGCATGCACAGATAGGACAAGTACGTGGTCAAACATTTCTCAACTTGAGAAATGTGGAAAAAATGTGAATTGTTTGGCTTGAACATTCAGGGTATGAATGTGGAAAATATTAAGCCTGAAATTCCCGGATGACATAAATGTTTTGGTCTCGGAATGTAAGAAAGGGGTTGAGGAAAATATTGGATTTGGGGGATAAAAGCCACCGTGTAGCTACACTAAAAAACAAAAACGAAGAAAATGGTTTTACCTTGTTTCTGTTTAGCACTCTGGGAGTTTTGGAGTAGTAAACGAGCAGTGGATTCACGCGGTCACCACTAGTGTTAGCCCAAACTAGCAGTGTGAAGCGATCCTTCATCGGCTTGTGTCCTGGTAGTGCCTTCTCCTTCGCTGTGATAAAAGTCCGTAATAAGGATAAGGTATTGTTTCGGTCTCGTCACACATCAAAGCGGTTGTCTAGCAACCCGGAGCTACACAGCGAGACTGCTGCACGCAAAATAAATGAATGAATGAAGGTTCGTAAACCCAAAATTCCGCAAATAGAGACATTCGTAAATCAAGGCTCCACTGTACATATTATTTGTTGGCAACTCTGACCTACAGTCCTTCACTCAAAGGTGTCTGTGTGCAACGTAAACAACCATAAAAATTCCTATTGCTACATTTTGGTGGAGCCCTTCTGTATAGTATTACTTAATTGCATAAAACTACTGTAGTTGTTTGTAGCACACGCTTCTGTCATGTTTTTCAAACATTAGAACCTCCGTGGGAGAACACAGATAATGAAGAAAAGTTCCACATTACTCAACCTATTAACCCATTTTCAACATCAAAACTAAATTTCAAACTATATTTACTATCTTAAAGGAATGCTACGCATTAAAATTGTTGTGTTTTGGGGGAGACAAGCACAATTTAAATTGACTTCAATTGATTTCAATGGGCGGTGCTGATTTGATTCTGTGCGCAGCGTGATGGCCTTTGGTGATCAATAAGTATAATTTAGGTATAAATTCCATCTTACTGCTGTCCACGTCATTTGTCCACACATTTAAATATTCAGATCCTGAAAAAAAGCAATCAATCCATCACCCTTTCCTCATCTCTCTGTCTATCTTATACGTCAGTCTCCCTTGCCCTCCTCTTCTCGCCCTGTGTTTGTGTCCTTTGCCCACTGCGGTGGTCTCCGATTTCTTTAATGGTTCCCAAGATGCATTGTGGCTTTGTGGGAAGGCATAGGCGCGAGTGACTGTGGGTGTGTGTGTGGCCAGCGATAGGTGATGCGGTCATTTCTGACACATGAGAGGCTTTTTCATCACCAGCCAGAAGCTGAGTGAGCCAACTCAAAGGCACTTTACACTCAACAACACGCTTCCTATCTCAGAGAAAGCATCTTTCTTCACAAAATAAGCAACATCTTTGACTTACAAGTGTATGGGACTTGCACTATACATCATCGAACAATATTATAAAAGTGCTCATAGAATATGCAGGCCTCCTGCAAAGAAAATTATATATATATATATGTATATATATATATATATATATTTATTTTTTTATTTTTTGTTCAGTTTCAGTTTATTTCGAACATGTAAAAATACACATATACTCACATACACACCGTTATTCATACATACATAGGTACCTACGCTCCCACATACATACACAAATACAGTACATATCTACATACTCAAAGTTCGTACATCCACACGCACATTCACCGTACAAACATACATATACACATACAGTGTCAGAACGTGGACTATGGAGTGGTTGTTTTCCCGGACCGCACATAGCGTGAAGGTAGTGACATCTTTTGTTTTAAACACTAACAAACTACAAAAAGGGGTACAAACAAAAGGCGCACTCACAGGCGGAGATAAACTTGGCTAAGAAAACAAAAACTAGGACAAAGGCAAAACTATGGACGTGAAACTAATAAACACTTACTATGACAAGAGCAGAACAAAAACTTACGTGGCATGGCATGAAGCAAACACTATGGAATAAGCAGGGCATGATAATGACAGAGGTAAACAGAGTTAGAAAGGATAATGTCACCAGTACGAACAACAGAAACAGACAGGCTTAAATAGCAGTGACATAATCAGTGAAAACAGGTGCGTGACATGACAGGTGAAAACTAATGGGTTGCTATCGTGACAAAAGTGCACAAAGAGTGACAAAAACAAAATCAAACATGACTAAAACAAAACATGATCACACAGACATGGAATGCAGTACATGTACATATACATTCACTGTAGAAACATACATATACACATACTGTACATATACAAGTGCATATACATACATACATACACTCATGCACATAATCACGTTTCATCAAACATAAATTAACGTTGTTACCCTAGGGTAAACTGGATAACACATGGCACACTGACAAAGCTTAACTTATTATTACTATAACAATCTACAAGGTTAATACAGCTGGCTTCTCTTTCTTCCCCTCCATTGTTCTGCTTTATTTTGTATCTCTAGTTATCATTACATATATGTATTGTTGCCTTTAAACAACTGTATTGTTGATAATAGAGGTAAATTATTGGTATTATTCATTATCAATAGCGCTATTTCTATTGGTATCTGTATTTCTCCATTTGTAGTGTAATAATGCTCATTGTCATTTCTGTATTATTATTTATTCCACTAACTGCTTCTTTGCTATCACTTTTACCATCATATTTGTACATGTCCTATTTGCTGATGTTGCTCTATTGTTGTTGTTGTTGTTATTGTTGTGTTTGTTGTTGTTGATTTTGTCTCTCCCCTCTTGTCCCCACAATTTCCCCCTCTGTCTTCCTTTTTTTCTCTTTCTATCCCCTCCTGCTCCGGCCTGGCTGCACCAAATGATAATATAAATACATTTAATAAAGTCAAATACAAATAAGGTCACAAGAGAAGAATCCCACACTTCTCTCTTGTAAAGTAAATGTGTACAGCTGATATGGGCATCTACATCAACTACAGTATATGATTTGCCTGAGAAGCTGGACAGGACAAAAATAAATAAAAATAATACAAACTAAAAACTGAACAAAAATATAAATGAAACACTTTTGTTTTTGCTCCCATTTTTTATGAGTTCAATTTAAAGACCTAAAACTTTTACTATATAAATTAAAGACCTATTCCTCTCAAATATTGTTTACAAATCTGTCTAAAGCTGGGTTCGTGAGCATTTCTTCTTTGCCGAAATAATCCATCCATGCCACACCTTTACAGGTGTGGCATGTCAAGATGCTGATTAAACAGCATGGTTATTGCACAGGTGTGCCTTCTTAGGCAGCCACAATAAAAGTCCACTCTGAAATGTGCAGTTTTATCACACAGCACAATGCCACATATGTCGAAAGTTTTGAGGGAGCGTGCAGTTAACTTGCTGACTGCAGGAATGTCCACCAGAACTGTTGCCCTTGAACTAAATGTTCATTTCTCTACCATAAGCTCTCCAAAGGCTTTTCAGAGAATTTGGCAGTACATCCAATTGGCCTCACAACCGCAAAACCACTTATAACCACACCAGCCCATGACCTCCACATCCAGCAAGTGCACCTCCATGATCGTCTGAGACCAGCCACCCGGACAGCTGCTGCAACAAAAGGTGTGCATAACAAAATAATTTCTGCACAAACTCTGAGAAACCATCGCAGGGAAGCTCATCTGCATGCTCGTCGTCCTCGGGGTCTTGACCTGTCTGCAGTTCGTCGTCGTAACTGACTTGAATAGGCAAATGCTCACATTCGATGGCGTCTGGCACGTTGGAGAGGTGTTCTCTTCACGGATGAATCCCGGTTTTCACTGTTCAGGGCAGATGGCAGACAGCGTGTGGCGTCGTGTGGGAGAGCGGTTTGCTCTCACGTTGCTCTCACATTGTGAATCGAGTGGTTCATGGTGGGGATGGGGTTATAGTATGGGCAGGCGCATGTTATGGACAACGAACGCAAGTGCATTTTTTTGATGGTTTTTTGAATGCACAGAGATACCGAGATGAGATCCTGAGGCCCATTGTTGTGCCATTCATCCGAGACCATCACATCATGTTGCAGCATGACAATGCACAGATCTATGTTGCAAGGATCTGTACACAATTCCTAGAAACTGACGTGGCCAGCATACTCACCGGACAAGTCACCCATTGAGCATGTTTGGGATGCTGCGGATCGGCGTTTATGACAGTGTGTTCCAGTTCTTGCCAACATTCAGCAACTTTGAATAGCCATTGAAGAAGAGTGGACCAACATTCCACAGGCCACACTCTACAACCTGTAGGAGATGCGTTTCAAATGGTGGTCCCACCAGATACTGACTGCTTTTCTGACCTTGCCAGACCCCCAATAAAGCAAAACTTCACATTTCAGATTGGCCTTTTTATTGTGGGCAGCCTAAGGCACACCTGTGCAATAATCATGCGGTTGAATCAGCATCTTGATATGCCACACCTGTGAGGTGGGATGGATTATCTTGGCAAAAAAGAAGTGCTCAATAACAGAGATGTAAACAGATTTGTGAACAATATTTAAAAGGAATAGATCTTTTCTGTATATGGTAAAAGTTGTAGAAGTGTTGCATTTATATTTTTGTTCAGTTTATATGCTCAACGGTAATACATTTAAATCAGTATCAGACTAATTTTGCCACAATAATTTTTAAATGTTCTCAATACATCCTGGTCTATTCGTCTGAAAGAGTTGTCTTACTTTAGCTGCATTAAAATGAGTGCTTAAATGTATTTTAATACTAATAACATCATGCTGCAAGAGAAAATAATGGCTATTAATGATAGATATTAGCATGCATGCTCATACTAAAGTAGCTTTCAGTGATGTTATATGGCCTTTTTTTTTTAGCAATATATAAGTTGCTATAACTCTATTACTGGAATAGGAAGTAAGATGCTATACTGTGCATATGTTATGGGTTGTGCCTTATCATTATATCATACTCGTGTATATATTATATATACTTTTCTCATATACTTTGATATATAAATACAGTAAATAATTTATACTCATCACACTCATTATTTTAACAAGGCATAGTGAAAATGGGAAATGTTGGTCTTTTAATGTAACTAAAATCATCATTGTTAATACATCCACATATATATTTCAAAGTTGTTCTGTGTGTGTGTTTAATTGATGAAGCAGTAGCAGCAGACTCAATGTTACGATCCAACAACCTGAAGACACATCCTCAGCTTTAACAGATACCTGTGAATCTATCAAAGCTGCCCCCCATTGATCCTGCTGACTGGCCACGTCATTTGACTGACACACTAAGAACTGAATTAGTTAAAGGAGGACCTTATGAGGTAAACTCAGACTTCACATTCCTGAAAAGAGATGATGGAAGAAGTTTCCATGACCACTACTTCTACGGATATTTAGAGAACGGAGAGAAAATTAAGAGAATGTGGCTCATGTATTCCCCCAATCATCCCCCTTTCGACCACCCATACCATTTGCACTACATTTGTAGATGTTAAGTTATTATTTTATTCTCAAGGAAATTATGTAAATGGTTTATATTCTTTCTTTCTGCTGCATATCGACTTGTCTCAAGGTTGGGGTTTAAACTTTTCAGGGACGGAGTAGTTCACTCTTGCCCGGGGCGTCAAATGATCTAGCCCTGTCAAATCTGGTCTATTGGATGTGATCACAGGCATCAATTCCACCAATTTTCCTTAATTTTTTAAGGTGGCCAGCCTTTGAAAAAGGGTCCAGTTTGTTTCGGTACAGTCCCTTTTCTTTCGTACGATCCAATTTATCCAGATTGTTGCTCTCTCTCTCTCACAATAACGCTGGTTGAGTACAGCCATTTAAACTTTATCCAGAAACATTGGATACCCATCCCCCACAATGCATTGCAACATCACATGGCCTTTCGAGCAGCATATGTCAAAGAATAATATCAATTTGTAATATTTTAATATGTTATTGTCTTTAAATAATTTAACTTACTCTGTGTTATATCTTCCATCATGTAACTTCAAATGGCTCTAGTGTTATGGGTATGATGACATGATATTCACTTTACTTTAATACTACTTATGCAGATTCAGCATAATCCCGTTAGAGTATATGTGCAAGATGCAGTTCAATATATTTGCTGGAAGTAATCAAGGGCCAGTTGGCTGCAGTGACGTTGACTGATGTGTTTTTAACCATATCGGTGGCAGGGAATATGCAAAAAGGCTTCTGGAAAGCCACCTAGATGGTGAAAACTTGATTACCTAATTGATTTTTTTCAAATCCAAAGTGCCATCAAATATAAATAAATATTCACATTTCGGTATGTGAGGGTGAAATGGGAGATGCAAAGTTTTGTGCAGTGACCCTGCCTTAATGGAGGGCACGTTTGCATATTTTCATATCTCTTTGACTTTACTTCAGAGGAAGTTTATTTTTTAATGAGTCATTGCAATTCCCTCAATAATTGCTCATAAATGATTTGGGACATGTTAATTATTTTAGATGTAACAGTATTCTTATTTAAAGGGGCCCTACTATGCAGAAACATTTTTTTCTTACCTGTTGGTACCCATTTTTGTGTATTTAGTATCTGCATAAGTCCTGGAAATGTGAAATCAGACCATGGAATCATGTCTGAAATATTTATTAAACAATCTTGGCTTTTTCTAAATTTCCTCAAAACGAGTCGTTTGGAATTAGAGACATTTGTGACGTATTATGCTTTATGTCAGCTACGTCAGCAGATATCTCCATATATAGTAGAGGTTTACTTTGCGCTAGTACACCATTTTTTATTCAGTTGTGGTCCCAAGTTGTAATCATTAAGTTCCTTCTTGTTCTCTATCCTCTTGTTGTGGGGCAGACTGTCTTGTATATGCATATGCACGCTAGAATCATCACCTGTTGCCATTTCTAATGAGAAGTAGCATATATCTAACCTGCCAGGTTCAGTCTCTGCTTCCGGTCTGCCCGGGACCCAAACCAGGGTCCCCCGGAATAAGAGTCGAGCCTGCTAGCTATTGAGCTAACAGCTTCAGCTGTCAATGTCAAGGTAAAGTAAAGTTTACCAACATACACAGGGCACAGACACACTGCCTGGCCTCTGTTATATAGAGGTAAAACACAAACAATTGGAGTAATGTGCAAAGGTTTGTTTCTTCCAGCAATTTCAAGTACAAGGTGAAACAAATATATGACAACGTCTCATAATATGCAACTTAAGATATTTCAAGCCCTTTTTCAAGATCATTTTGATGATCATGGCTAATATTTTATGAATACTTCAAACTGTAAACTGTAAACCATGATCATCAAAAATATGCATGTAATGAGTTTATATCACACATTAGATTCACATTTCAAGTGGGATTGCTGACATGAATGAACTATTACACAATGTTCATTTTTTTAGGGTTTCCCTTGTACGGTTCTAACTTATATCTGTCAGTAGAATCAATATGGAAGCGCAAAAAAACTACAACATGTCTAACGTGGTGGATACGCAGTCGAAGGGAGTTTGGCCTGGAAGAGGGCTTCGGTACGTAAATAAGACCGCCCAAAAAGCGATGCATCCTGTTTACAAAACACAGGATAAGTTGTAAATTCCTTTGTGCTGGCACATACTTGAGAGTGTTTGGTGATGACGGGTGGAATGGTGGATGGGTGTTTTGCAATTTGGACGCATCATCAGTAGTGTGCCCCTGGGTCACTGGGCGTTTCGGCCTTATCACTAGACGCCCTCTCCAGGGGTGTCCAGCCACAGGGTGATCGGCCCAGGGCTTGCGTCAATCCCAATTAATCAAGAGTCGCTTGGTGTTGAGCAGCAGACTTCTCATGGGACTATGCATGGCAGGGGCGTCCTTTTCCCTGAGTCAAGCCTAAACTGACCGCATACCTCCTGGCTTGCTACTTGGGGGCCCAGCATGGGTCTTTCCTCCTCATGAACAGCCGCTGGCTGCCTCTTTCGGCTGCCTCTGATGCAGCTTTGATAGCTATACGCAGGCGTGGGCCTCGGACTCCCAGGTCTACAGGCAATTTGGTGGTAGATCTCGCCACAAAGCCTCTGCAGCCCACCTCCACTGGACGGACCTCAGTGTTCCAGCCACGATGTTGTGCTTCAGCTGCAAGCTCGGCATAGCGTTGGTGTTTTCGCTCGTAAGCCTCATCCACTGAGCCCTCCCAGGGTACTGTGAGTTCGATGATGAAAACTTTTTTTTGTGAAGGGGACGGAGCACCACGTCCGGTCTCAGGGTGGTCACGGCAATCTCCGGAGGAAACGCAAGCTGACGGCCAAGATCAACCAGCATCCTCCAGTCGCGGGCTAAGCATAGCAGGCCTTGTTCAGGTGGTATGGAGCCGCTCCTGACTACCTTAGCCCCTTCGCGGACAAAGGTAATGGCCTGCTGGTGGTTGGCTGCTGGTGGTGGTAGGGAGTTGATGGTAACTCGTTTGTCCTCCAGGGTGGCCGCAAGAGTCTTTAGGACTTGATTGTGACGCCACGTGTAACGTCCTTGGTTGAGACTGGTTTTGCACCCTGTGAAAATGTGCTTGAGGGTGGCTGGCATGGAACAAAGGGCACACACCGGGTCTTCGCCGAACCACTGGTGAAGATTAACTGGTGTTGTAAGGATGTTGGACTGCCTCGCTTCCGCCCACATATCCTTCCAGCTGATCTTCCTCCTCTCCACACTGTCCCATCTCGTCCACTGACCCTGTTTGCCCAGAGAGACTGCCTTGGCCCATCTTGCAGCCTCCTCTTGGCGGCGTACTTCGCCTACCACCGTCTTCCTCCGTTCTGGTGCTGTGGCCTACTCCAAGCTGGGTGGGTAGCTGTTAGCCTAAAGCCTCCTCTTCCTTGCTGGACATAGCCCACAATGTCAGCATGTCTGAGGGCTGCTGTTGCTTCTTCCACAGCTTTGGCTGGTCGCCATTTACGCCCTGTCGCCAAGGTTGGTGCATTGTTGCTCACTACCAAGTCTCTGGATTCATTCAGTGTCATCTGAAGTCTTGTTTTTGCACACTTGAACTCCTCTGTGAGACTGGTGAGGGGCAGCTTGAGGATGCCATCTCCGTAGAGGCCTATGGTGGTAAGGCATCGTGGAACTCCGAGCCATTTTTTGATGTAGCCTGTGACTCCTCTTTCCAACTTCTCTACAGTTGAGATTGGGACCTCATAAACTGCGAGGGGCCACAGTATCCTGGGTAGGAGTCCGAACTGCAGGCACCAGGCCTTTAACTTTCCAGGCAGTTGGGTGTTATCGATGGACTGTAGGCCGCTGCTGATATCCTTACGTAGTTGTTGCACCTGGTCTTTGTCCTTCAGGCTTGCATCATACCACCTGCCAAGGTTCTTTACAGGCTGCTCAGATACTGTGAGAAAGCGGCTTGACGATGGTCTATACCAGGGGTCGGCAACCTTTACCAGTCAAAGAGCCATTTTGACCAGTTTCACAAATTGAAGATAACAATGGGAGCCACAAAAATTTTTAGAAATTTAAAATGAAATGACACTGCATAAAAAGTATTTTTTTTGCTTTGTGCTATGTACAAACCAGGGGTCTCAGACACGCTGCCCATACCTTAATATGGACTTTGAGTGCTGGTGCGGCACGCAGGTTTTATATGATTGGCGCTTGTCAGCGTCATGCGTGCCGTGATGGTACAGCATATAGCACCCACTTCAACCAGCGTGCCTGATCAGCCACACGTTGTATGGGGCTTCCGCTTGCTCACATAGGTGACAGCAAGGCATACTTGGTCAACAACCACACAGGTTACACTGACGGTGGCGGTATAAAAAAAACAAAAAACTTTAACACTCTTACTAGTAATGCGCCACACTGTGAACCCACACCAAACAAGAATGACAAACACATTTCGGGAGAACATCTGCACCGTAACACAACATAAACACAACAGGACAAATACCCAGAATCCCATGCAGCACTGACTCTTCCGGGCTACATTATACACCCCCGCTACCAAACCCCGCCCACCTCAACCGACGCACAGAGGGGGGGGGGGGTTGATGTGTGAGGGAGCAGGGTTGGGGTGGGGGCGGGGTTTGGTGGTAGCAGGGGTGTATAATGTAGCCCGGAAGAGACAGGGCTGCATGGGATTCCGGGTATTTGTTCTGTTGTGTTTATGTTGTGTTAAGGTTTAGATGTTCTCTCGAAATGTGTTTGTCATTCTTGTTTGGTTTTGGTTCAAAGTGTGGCACATTATTAGTAAGAGTGTTAAAGTTGTTTTATATGGCCACCGTCAGTGTAACCTGTGTGGCTGTTGACCAAGTATGCCTTGCTGTCACGTACGTGTGCAAGCAGAAGGTGCATACTGAATAAGGGGTTGGGCTGGCACGCTGTTAATACAGATTGTAGAGGGTGCCAAATGCTGTACCATCATGGCACGCCCTTATTGTAACTGTAAGGGTGAAAATCGGAGAATATTGACTCCGGGAGTTTTCTGCGAGAGGCATTGAAATCCGGAAGTCTCCCGGGAAAATCGGGGGGGGGGTCGGCAAGTAAGCTGCTGAGCCGCATCAGAGTGATCAAAGAGCCGCATGCGGCTCCGGAGCCGCGAGTTGCCGACCCCTGGTCTATACAATATAAAACGTGCAACATTTTGACCAAAGCACCACCGTTACATGTTATGTAGAACACAAGCAAGTGTTTTAAAAGTAGAACAATTCATAAAATGGTCCCTTTCAAATTAATTAAACCAAAACAATTCAAATATGAATCAAGTGTATAGTTGAGCCATTCTTCATGACTATACAACATAAATGATCAATGATTAAAAAAACAAAAAAACAATTGGGTGCAAATGTTTGGATTTATTTTGGATTTTCTCTTATTTTAGAGTCAGAATGATTCATACAGTACACATATAGAGTGGTATAATACATGGTGCTGGGGGTTCCAGAATGTCATTAAACCTGACAGGCTTCAGCCTGATCAACTTTTCCTTTGTGATTATGATTGGCAGCAGCTGGTAGTTTGTCTTTAGCAGCATAGAATTATTTGTTTGACATTAACCAAAACAAAAAGCAGTGCATATATACTTACTGGAATTGACATACAGTAAGTTCGGAAATGTGTTTAAAGATGCCAAATATTTGAAAATCATTGAAGATATATGTTGTAAAATCCTTCCATCTTACAAAAAGAAGGGTTCAAATAAAGCATTAAGGGCTGGAAATCAATATGACATTCTTTCCACAATTAATTTAAATGTGTGATCTGTTTTTTAGGGTTTACTAAACATTGTTAATTTTCCTGTCTAGTAAGTTGGTGTATTGTAGCGTTTCCTTCTCGTCTCATCGTCGTGTACTAATTCAAGGCAGGAAATACTGTATGTACGTAAGGTTCTTTAATAAGTCATGTATCTGTTAGTTACTATTGGTCCAGATAGGGTGACAGGGAAAGGAGATAAGGAGCAGAGAAAAGATCATGCAAAAGAGACGATGCAGGGAAAAGAGAAAGAGAGACAAGGCTTAAAAGGGTCTCATTGGTCCCTTGGGGAGGACAAAAGGATGCCATCATTCTCACTGCTGAAGGCAGATAGCGATGCTTTGGAAGCAGAATTCCTAAATACTGCAGCCATTTTATTAGCAAAAAGACAATTAACGTATTGAATAACATCAGCGTCCTGAAGCCTTTTTTTTGCCATTGTACCGGTCCATAAAATATATGAAACGTTGGTTATATTATTGAGGATCTCCATGTTTATTATAGTCTATTCTCCTGAGAACTAAAGGATCAGAGGATCTTGCAATATTTTGGGGGTGTGATTTTTCCGCCACTTTTTTAGAGATAAAACAACTCAAAATTTAGAATCTTTTTTGAAATATTTTTATATATATATCATAATATATATATACTTTATATGTATATACATATATATAGTCTGTAATTTCTGTCATTGGCCTGCATGGCCCCATATTTTGTTATTGATATATTTTCTTCTCAATCCTTCTGAATGTGGAATTGTTTTTTTCAAAAATGGCTTTTACTCTTCTTTACACTCATTACTGACATCTACTGATGGGTCTTTATGATGTGTCACTACCTATGACACAAGTAACATTCATGGGATCCGACGATTTGAGACAGCAATATTCTTGCTGACCACTTCTGGTCCAGATTCATCAGACACTATTTTACCAGTAGACAAAAGAGACAAAAATTGAAGAAGGATGAGAAATACCTCACACCCAACCAATTAGTGCTCATCATTGATCCCCATCTGCCATGACCTTCATGGCCTGTTGGCAAGGTGACAATTACCTACCCTGGAGTCGTGGACGCATACGATAAAGTCAAGGATCGGAAATATATTCAACCAGTAGCTTGATTGGTTCAGCTCCCCAAGATTGAAGACGAAAAAAATGATCCACCCACTTGAAGGTTATTTCTACCCTGAATTTGATTGTCTGTGCGACAGTGTTGGAAAACCAACTGTTTGTGTTGTTATAAATGATAAATGGCTTATACTTGTAAAGCGCTTTTCTACCTTCAAGGTACTAAAAATGCTTTGATACTATTTCCACATTCACCCAATCACACATACAGTCACACACACAAATATTAGCTTTTCTTTGAGTGCACCGTATAGTAGTTGTGACGCAGCGGTTTGGTTTATGTATATAACTTTCTGTGATGCTGCCACAGAAAGACATGCTTTATGCCACATGTTTTATCTCATATGGCGTGCGATATAGGCGTATTTGGTCAGTGCATAACTTCAAGCTAATCGATGCTAACATGCTGATGAAGCTACTTGTATGTCAATATATTTCATCATTATGCCTTGTTTGTAGGTACGATTGAGCTAATGTCCTTTACTTATGTCCTATTTGTAATTTATTTTCATATTTCATATTTGCATGTCTCATGACACTTTAAGTTTCTGTGTAGTACTGGCTACATTGCTGATTATTGTTCGTGTCTCATGTTGTTGCAGACCACAGCAAACTTTACACAGCTTCACCAAAGATAAACTCATAAAACAGAAGACAATCTGCAGTATTCCTTAACCTGGACACACCCGCGCATTCTTTTGGCCACTCTAAGCCAGTCATTTCCCGGAGATATCTCATCCATATGACAAACTCTCAAATCACAATATGGATTGTTACGATCATGCTTTGACCATGAAAGACGTGTGGTAATGTAACAAATGACAAATCTACCTATATTAATACTATTATAAAATATATACCATTATACTATTACACTATTAATATTACACTATTATACTATTATACTATTAATACTATACTATTAATACTAATACTATTATTAATACTATTCTCTACTACATATTGGCCAAGTTAATAGTGGTTTCAACCCTGGGGGAGTGCCAAAAAGACGATCAAACTTGACAGAGAAAGTTGAAGTCGTAACTAAGTTTTTACATGAGAACCTGTTGCCAGAGGAGATAGCGCGAAAGATCCCCTGCTCAAGCAAACTGGTCAAAGCCCCACCTCCGAGCCGAGGCGACGTCATGTCCAATTAACTGCAAGTTGCACCCTGGTCGATTTTTGGGAATTCCAACAGGCCCAGTCTCCCGTCTCCAAACATCCTCCCAACACACTCGCTGTTTGTGGGGAGGCCTATGGTACTTAAAGGCCTACTGAAACCCACTACTACCGACCACGCAGTCTGATAGTTTATATATCAATGATGAAATCTTAACATTGCAACACATGCCAATACGGCCGGGTTAGCTTACTAAAGTGCAATTTTAAATTTCGCGCGAAATATCCTGCTGAAAACATCTCGGTATGATGACATCAGCGCATGACGTGTAGAGGACATTTTGGGAGAGCATGGTGGCCAGCTATTAAGTCGCCTGTTTTCATCGCAAAATTCCACAGTATTCTGGACATCTGTGTTGGTGAATCTTTTGCAATTTGTTCAATGAACAATGGAGACAGCAAAGGAGAAAGCTGTAGGTGGGAAGCGGTGTATTGCGGCAGGTGTTGTGCTGGATAACGCACCCCCGCCGTAGAATGCACCCCCTGACTGTTTTGCCGGATAACACAGCCGGTGTTTCATTGTTTACATTCCCGAAAGATGAAATTCAAGCTTTACCATTGGCCTGTGGAGAACTGGGACAACAGAGACTCTTACCAGGAGGACTTTTGAGTTGGATACACAGACACAGTACCGTGAGTACGCATGCAGCTGTGGCTTCCAAACATTTGATCGCTTGCCCGTACGTGCGTGCCGCTATGTGCATGTCACGTACGTAACTTTGGGGACTTTGGGGAAATATATGTGCTGTATGAACTTTGGGGAGGTGAACAGTACTTTGGGCTGTGGGATTGAGTGTGTTGTGCAGGTGTTTGAGTTGTATTGGCGGGTTATATGGACGGGAGGGGGGAGGTGTTTGTTATGCGGCATTAATTTGTGGCATATTAAATATAAGCCTGGTTGTGTTGTGGCTAATAGAGTATATATATGTCTTGTGTTTATTTACTGTTTTAGTCATTCCCAGCTGAATATCAGGTCCCACCCGCCTCTCACAGCATCTTCCCTATCTGAATCGCTCCCACTGCCCTCTAGTCCTTCACTCTCACTTTCCTCATCCACAAATCTTTCATCCTCGCTCAAATTAATGGGGAAATTGTCGCTTTCTCGGTCCGAATCGCTCTCGCTGCTGGTGGCCATGATTGTAAACAATGTGCAGATGTGAGGAGCTCCACAACCTGTGACGTCACGCTACTCGTCTGCTCCTTCCGGTACAGGCAAGGCTTTTTTATCAGCGACCAAAAGTTGCGAACTTTATCGTCGATGTTCTCTACTAAATCCTTTCAGCAAAAATATGGCAATATCGCGAAATGATCAAGTATGACACATAGAATGGACCTGCTATCCCTGTTTAAATAAGGAAATCACATTTCAGTAGGCCTTTAAATAAGATGCATCTTTCCTTCACACCTGATTGAAACTTGGGTTTTGCTTTAGTTCATATCAACTTTTTTCTCTTGGTAAATCTGTTTTGCAAATTGTTTGGTAAACTTTGTATATGAGCTTTATGCATGGTTTTTACAAGGTTATACTCTACAAATTCAATACATTTCAGTGTTTTTAGTTGTATAAATAAATAATTGATTGGGTCTCTGTATCCACTTCCACTGGTGACTCTAATCGCTCTTTAGAAAAATTGGATTAATGTATGTTGTGCGGCACTTCGCCACACTGCAATGCAATAGGTCATATACGGAACAATCAATGAGTTATACAACAAAAACAATGCACTCCTTTTTAGAGAATATTTGACTTTATACAGCACAGCTATTTTTTGGGATACCTTTACTTTGACATTATCAATATGTTATTTCCATGTCATAATACCTAGAAACGTAATATCATGTGCCCTTTCAATTTTGTATCTATTAATAAATTGTAACGTGTCAACATATTTCCTTTTACTAGAAAAAAATCATAAATTTAGTTTTGCTGATATTTGTGGACAATTTGTTGGCATTGAACCACTTCATAATTTTCTGAAATGCGTTTTTTACCATTTGTAGGACGTCTTTTATATTTTCTCCCGAATAGAATAAAGTGGTGTCATTTATTTCATTATTTAGAGAAAAAAAGCTCGGAAAAAATAACACATTTTTACTTTTAGGCTCTTAGTCTTAAAATTGTTATGCAAAGTTTGACATAACGTATTTGGCAAAATAGCAAAAATGCTAAAAAGACAATGATTTTACCTAAATATGTTATGTTATCCATTCAAATGCATTTTACTGCATTAATATATGTCAAATAATGAATTTTGTCCTAAAGAATGTAACATACAGGTGCTGCTCAATAAATTAGAATACCACATTCTTCTCTTGACAATACATGGAGTTGAGGTCAGGCAAGTTTTCTGGCTAATTAAGTAGAGCGATACCATGGTCCTTAAACCTGGTAATGATAGTTTTGGCACTGTGTGCAGGTACCAAGTCCTTCAAAATAAAATTAGACAATTGAATCTGCATCTCCACAAAGTTGGACAGCAGTGGGAGGCATTAGGTGCTCTAAAGTGTCTTGGTAGAAGATTGCACTGATCAGGAAGTTTGTGATGACCAACTTTATGGAGATGCAGAGTACATTTTACAACAGGACTTGGCACCTGTACACAGCACTAAAAACTACCAGTACCTGGCTAGAGAACCATGGTATCCCTGTCCTTAATTGGCCAACAAACTCAGCTGACCTCAACCCCATAGAACAGGGGTCGGCAACCCTAAACGGTGAAAGAGCCATATTGGACCAAAAATACAAAAAACTAATCTGTCTGGAGCCGCAAAAAATTAAAAGCTGTATATAAGTCTTATAATGAAGGCAACACGTGACATAAGTGTGTGTCTATTTTAGCTATAATAGCCTACTATCAAAATGACTATGTGTCGCAGGCTGAAGCAAATCTTAGTTGACACATTTTGACAACATTAGAAACCATTAGTAAATCAAAGGCTAAGAAGGTGAGATAACTCCTGGAAATGACCGGCTTTTAATGGCCAAAGGTATAGATGTGTGTGTCCAAGTTAAAGGAAACAACAGGCTGTCTTCTTTTAATATATTTATTACAATCTTTGGCAAGCTGGGTAATGTTTGCTGTGGTCTGGAACAACATGGCACACAAACAACTATCTGAAATGTGTCATGAGACATGCAAAACTAAATGATATACAAAGAAGATAAAAGTAAAGTAAGTTAAATGAGCTCAAATATACCTACAAATGAGGCATAATGATGCAACATGTACCTGCAGCTAGCCTAAATAGCCTGATTAGCACTCTAACAAGTCAATAACATCAACAAAGCGCACTTTTGTGCATTCACACACAGCATGAAACATTTGGTGGACAAAATGAGACAAAGGCGGAGTGGTAGATTTTACATGTAAACAATCTGTTGCGCCACAGTCCACACTATGGTGAGTTCAAGAACCGCCAAAATTAGTAGGACAAAACGATGTTCACCAAATACTCATGTTAAACATATTAAACAGTGGGTTTTCTAACAATTGGGAAGGTTTGTGTCATGTTTGTCCTTAAACAAAAAACATACTCAAATAAAAAATATATATTTTTCCCCCCCATCCACCCCCAAAGACATGCACCTGGAGATTGGTTGATTGGCAACACTAAATTGACCCTAGTGTGTGAATGTGAGTGTGAATGTTGTCTGTCTATCTGTGTCGGCCCTGCGATGAGGGGGCGACTTGTCCAGGGTATACCCCGCCTTCCGCCCGAATGCAGCTGAGATAGGCTCCAGCGCCCCCCGCGACCCCTAAAGGGACAAGCGGTAGGAAATGGATGGATGGATGGATGGATCTTTTTCCATTTTCAATCTTTTTCTAAAAATGCTCCAAGGAGCCACTAGGGTGGAACTAAAGAGCCGCATGCGACTCGAGAGCCGCGGGTTGCTGACCCCCGCCATAGAACATATATGGGGTATTGTCAAGAAGAAAATTCGATACGCCATACCCAACAATGCAGATGAGCTGAAGGCCACTATCAGAGCAACCTGGGCTCTCATATCACCTGAGGAGTGCCATAGACTCATGGACTCCATCCACACCATATTGCTTCAGAATATCAGGCTAAATGAGCCCCGACCAAGTACACAGTGCAGTACATGTTTATACTTTTCATGTTCATACTTTTCATGTTTATACTTTTCATGTTCATACTTTTCAGTTCACCAACATTTCTCAATGCTTTTTTTAAATTTGGTCTTAAGTAATATTTTCATTTTCTGAGATACTGACTTGTTTTTTTTAATTATTTTTTCAGTTTTAATCATCAAATTTAAATAAATTAACACTTAAACTATATTAGTCTATGTGTAATGAATGTATATTATATACAAGTGGCTCTTTTTGAATGAAATTACAGAAATATTCTAATTTATTGTACAGCATCTGTATATGTAACATCACACATCTATGAGTTGAATCCACCATCATTTGACTTAGACTGGCTCTGAATTATTTTAGGTTAAGCATTCAAATTAGGGATGTCCGATAATGGCTTTTTGCCGATATCCGATATTCTGATATTGTCCAACTCTTTAATTACCGATACTGATATCAACCGATATCGATACATACAGTCATGGAATTAACACATTATTATTCCTAATTTGGACAACCAGGTATGGTGAAGATAAGGTCCTTTTTAAAAATAATAATAAAATAAAATAAGATAAATAAATTAAAAACATTTTCTTGAATAAAAAAGAAAGTAAAACAATATAAAAACAGTTACCTAGGAACTAGTAATTAATGAATATGAGTAAAATTAACTGTTAAAGGTTAGTACTATTAGTGGACCAGCAGCACCCACAATCATGTGTGTTTACGGACTGTATCCCTTGCAGACTGTATTGATATATATTGATATATAATGTAGGAACCAGAATATTAATAACAGAAAGAAACAACCCTTTTGTGTGAGGGAGGTTTTTTGGGTTGGTGCACTAATTGTAAGTGTATCTTGTGTTTTTTATGTTGATTTAATACAAAAATAATAATTTAAAAAAATAAAAAAATAAAAAAACAAAAAAAACGATACCGATAATTAAAAAAACGATACCGATAATTTCCGATATTACATTTTAAAGCATTTATCGGCCGATAAATTTGGGTTTTGTGTTGGTGCACTAATTGTAAGTGTATCTTGTGTTTTTTATGTTGATTTAATACAAAAATAATAATTAAAAAAACAAAAAAACAAACAAAAAACGATACCGATAATAAAAAAAACGATACCGATAATTTCCGATATTACAGTTTAAAGCATTTATCGGCATCTCTAATTAAAATAAGACAAAACAATTTAAAATTCGTACGCCTCTGCCGTTTTGTGACAGATATAATGATAAATCAATAGGCATCTTGCTTGTATAGGACATTCATGGCTTAAAGTTTGTTGATTATCTCTCAACTGTGCTTGGTGAAGCTCTGGGGAAAATATATATTTACCTTTGTCTCTGTCTCATGAGCGCCAAGAGACAGGCAGATAATGTTTCAGAAAGTCACAGACAAGAAGGAAAGTGTCTTATTAGACGTGGATTGAAATCTTGGTGGCACCAAATGTGGGATCAATGGGCCTAGACCATCGCTCGCGTCCATCGAGGAGCCAGCGCTGGAGAAGATAATGTTGCAAATTTGAACCCATTGTACAGAACTTCTCAAATGCATAACGTATGCGTGTGTGTGTGTGTGTGTGTGTGTGTGTGTGTGTGTGTGTGTGTGTGTGTGTGTGTGTGTGTGTGTGTGTGTGTGTGTGTGTGTGTGTGTGTGTGTGTGTGGTCAATATATTTGATTGTTCCTAAAGCGGTATTAGAGGAAAAACAACAGAGCATAATTTATTAGAAGGATGGAAGACAAGGAGACATGCTGTCTGTCGTTGGACAAACACACAAACGTGCACTCGTATTGCTGCCGTGTTTTATTGTTGGCATCTCAGCCTCATATAACTGTCACGCCTCACAATGGCCTCAGACTCACATCTTAAAGCTGCAAAAACACCTAGGATCTCCTCTACGATTTATTTTCTTCCTGTGTGAGCAACCACTGGAACAAGTCAAAGCAGGAGCTCACTTTTTGTTCCGTGGTTTAATTCAGGAGAGAATCCTGACAAGTTTGCATTGTAAGACCAGATCAGATTTATAAATGCAACATCTAAATCGATATACAGTGGCAGAAATAAGTATTTGAAGGTCCATCATTTCTATAGTAGATGTATTTTAACAGAAAGACAGAATGTCCAAAACATAACATTAAATAAAGTTGATACGTTATTTGTTTAATTAATTTACTGCAATAAATATTCCATCTCTACCAACTAACAAGCATTGTGACCCCACAGAGGGGTTTTATGTCCATGAAACACACACGAGTCCTGTCCCTTTAAAAAAGTACCCTTCATTTTAACTCATAATTGGTATAGAATACACCTGTCTCCTATATTAAACCACCATATGCAAGACAAATACCTGCCAAAGGACCTCAGTGACAAGATTGTAGACGTGCTCAAGACTGGTATGAGCAAGAAGCTCAGTGAGAAAGAGAGCACTATTGGTGCAAAGGTTGATAAATAGGGATGTCCGATAATGGCTTTTTGACGATATCCGATATTCCGATACTGTCCAACTCTTTAATTACCGATACCAATATCAACCCATACCGATATCAACCGATATATACAATCGTGGAATTAACACATTATTATGCCTAATTTGGACAACCAGGTATGGTGAAGATAAGGTACTTTTAAAAAAATTAATAAAATAAAATAAGATAATTACATTAAAAACATTTTCTTGAATAAAAAAAGAAAGTAAAACAATATAAAAACAGTTACATAGAAACTCGTAATTAATGAAAATGAGTAAAATTAACTGTTAAAGGTTATTACTATTAGTGGACCAGCAGCACGCACAATCATGTGTGCTTACGGACTGTATCCCTTGCAGACTGTATTGATATATATTGATATATAATGTAGGAACCAGAATATTAATAACAGAAAGAAACAACCCTTTGTGTGAATGAGTGTGAATGGGGGAGGGAGGTTTTTTGGGTTGGTGCACTAATTGTAAGTGTATCTTGTGTTTTTTATGTTGATTTAATAAAAAAAAACAACAACAACAAAAAAACGATACAGATAATTAAAAAAACGATACCGATAATTTCCGATATTACATTTTAACGCATTTATCGGCCAATAATATCGGCAGGCTGATATTATCGGACATCTCTATTGATAAATGTAAAAAATACAAGATAACAGTCAATGACGCATGTGATTAAATGATACATACTGTAGAAAAAAAAAAAAGAAATATCAGTATTTTCCCCAGGTTAGCACACACATGAATATGTGCAGCGTATCCGACTCGAGTGTGATCACTCCTTCACAGTTACATTTGGGATCTGCACATGCACACTGTGTGTGCGTGTCTGTGAGAGTTGAGTTGAGTTTGTGTTTATTTCAAACATGCCTGCACACAACATGATACATCCCAATTTCCAGTGTCTCTATTCAACATGTTCGAAAAGGAGTAGGAAGAAGCAGAGCTTATTCCATCCTACCCCTTTTCCTTTACATAGCAGTTACTAAAACTTTTGTTCACTTCCTGTTCTCAATTTATTCACAATATACTGCATAACTAGTAACATTTCAAATAAATAAATAATAATTGGTGAAGTAAGTTATATTTCATATGGTGAGATAAATAAGATTATCTAGAAAATGTGTTTCTGTGAGAGTTGGAGAGGATACCAACACACGCGCAGCATTGCTGACGTTTTTACACTTACTCCTCCACAGTTACATTTCACAATCTTCCTTGGCAGAAAGCAAAAGAAAGACTTTTAAAAAATCCAGAAAGTCAAAATAAAGACTTGTAATGTTGTGAACGTTATTGCCCCGCCACACACATGACAGATAATTGATAATACATTTTAAATGTGACCATGTACAAACCCAAAACCAGTGAAGTTGGCACGTTGTGTAAATCGTAAAAAAAAAACAGAATACCATTATTTGCAAATCCTTATCAACTTATATTCAATTGAATAGACTAAAAAGACAAGATATTTAATGTTCAAACTGAGAAACTATGTTATTCTTTGCAAAGAATAACTCATTTGGAATTTGATGCCTGCAATATGTTTCAAAAAAGCTGGCACAAGTGAAAAAAAAGACTGAGAAAGTTGAGAAATGCTCATCAAACACTTATGTTTGTATTTGGAACATCCCACAGGTTAACAGGCTAATTGGGAATAGGTGGGTGCCATGATTGGGTCTAAAAGCAGCTTCCATGAAATGCTCAGTCATTCACAAACAAGGATGGTGCGAAGGTCACCACTTTGTGAACAAACACGTGAGCAAATTGTCGAACAGTTTAAGAACAACATTTCTCAACGAGCTATTGCAAGGAATTTAGGGATTTCACCATCTACGGTCTATAATATCATCAAAAGGACCTTCGATCCCTCAGGCAGTACTGCATCAAAAAGCGACATCAGTGTGTAAAGGATATCACCACATGGGCTCAGGAACACCTCAGAAAACCACTGTCAGTAACTACAGTTTGTCGCTACATCTGTGAGTGCAAGTTAAAACTCTACTATGCAAAGCGAAAGCCATTTATCAACAACACCCAGTCCGATGGGCCTGAACTCATCTAAGATGGACTGATGCAAAGTGGGAAAAGTGTTATGTGGTCTGAAGAGTCCACATTTCAAATTGTTTTTGGAAACTGTGGATGTGGTGTCCTCCGGACCAAAGAGGAAAAGAACCATCCGGATTGTTATAGGCGCAAAGTTGAAAAGCCAGCATCTGTGATGGTATGGGGGTGTATTAGTGCCCAAGACATGGGTAACTTACACATCTGTGAAGGCACCATTAATGCTGAAAGGTACAAACAGGTTTTGGAGCAACATATGTTGCCATCCAAGCAACGTCTTTTTCATTGACACCCCTGCTTATTTCAGCAAGACAATGCCAAGCCACATTCTGCACTTGTTACAACAGCGTGGCCTCATAGTAAAAGAGTGCGGTTACTAGACTGGCCTGCCTGTAGTCCAGACCTGTCTCCCATTGAAAATGTGTGGCGCATTATGAAGCGTAAAATTTGACAACGGAGACCCCCGGACTGTTGAACAACTTAAGCTGTACATCAAGCAAGAATGGGAAATAATTCCAACTGAAAAGCTTAAAAAATGGGTCTCCTCAGTTCCCAAACGTTTACTGAGTGTTGTTAAAAGGAAAGGCCATGTAACACAGTGGTAAAAATGCCCCTGTGCCAATTTTTTTGCAATGTGTTGCTGCAATTAAATTCTAAGTTAATGATTATTTGCAAAAAAAAAAAATAGTTTCCCAGTTCGAACATTAAATATCTTGTCTTTGCAGTGTATTCAATTGAATATAAGATGAAAAGTATTTGCAAATCATTGTATTCTGTTTTTATTTACGATTTACACAACATGCCAACTTCACTGGTTTTGGGTTTTGTAGATAAAGAAATGACATAAACAGGGGGACATATGTACATTCATACATACACACATACATTTTAGCATCTGAACATCTGGTATCTTTTATTCTCTACTAAACAATGGTACCTCAGTTTACGAGTAGGAGAAGGAGAGCACCGAGAAAATGACTCGGACGACACCCACCAAATCAGCAAAATAAACCTTTAAAAGCATGACCAACAGCAGTCTGCACCACTCCGAACCATAATCCAGCCTCCTTGCTAAACAACATTCAAATCCCAGACATGAAATTATCGAGACGCTGCTGCCGAATGGTGTGCCGTGTTTCAGTTTGTTCTGTCTTGTGACTCTACAAAATGGACGAGTGAGCATTAGCTTTGGTACACAGACATACATGTCAGTTGTTGTCAACTCCGACCTCTCAAATCCGAACAATATTAATACATTACTACATAAACGACTGTAATTCTTTGTACTACATTCTATTGTATTGCTTTTCGAACAATATTTTAAAAAATGTTTCTAAAAAAAAAGGGCATATTACATGTTATAACTGTGGTGTTTGGGGGGTGGCAAGCACGTATTAAATTGAGTTAAATGAATTTCAATGGGCGGGGCTGTTTTGAATTAAAGGGGAACTGCACTTTTTTTGCCTATCGCTCACAATCATGAGAGACGAGAAGACAAAAGTTTTTTTGCATTCTAACATTTGCTTGTTCTTGGTGGCTAGCAATGCAGCTAATGGGAGCAATCAATTCTACCTCGAAATTAGTTTAATAATGTATTCAAAAACCGTCAAGGATATTTCATTTACTTTCCGTAACCTGTATAATAACCAAACTGTAGCGACATTGTTATTTTAAGAGCAAACACTGAGGAACTCTTTTTCTAGCGTAGTAACACATCGCCATGCTATGGTATTAGCGGTAAAAGCTAGCTACGGAAAGAAATAAGCTTGCCTTTACATCAGCACGAAACTTGTTTGAGATAGTAATGCACAACACAGCGATAAGACACCAATCTGTACTGACTGAAAAACATGGACATTCATATTACAATATCTGTAAAGTATTAGCCCACATTTCATGTTTTTTTTGTACATAGCTAGCCACATAGTGTATACACTGTAGTTGTAATAATGCACGCATGATGTGCTGGGTGTATCATGATCAATATTAAAGTGTGACTCCACTCGATAGACAATTGTGCGTTTGGTCCAGCTGGCTGGGGACGTTTTCCGGTTTATTTGGGTAAGCACTCCATTTATGTCGAAATAGCTTGGCTTAAAGTTCCATATTTACAGCTTCGGGTCAAGCCGACTTTGTTCTCTTAGCTTCTGTCTGTTCCAACATTTCACCCTTCCGTCGTGCTCGCTTTAGCTTCAAAAACATAAGGTTGTGAATCCTCATTTGTCCAAAAATAGTCGTGTTCGTTTTCAATGACAAAGTCTGCCATGATTAGAATACACACGCGCGTTTTGTTTCCGGAAGTTGGAACACACATTTGTTGCTAGAAGTCGGAAGTGCACTGCTATGGAAACGGAAATCAAGAAATCAGTTCCAGCAATGATTAAAATGACCAAAATACGGTTAAATATTGAACATATTACATATTGTTATGAACATGTCTTTCACTACACTATACATAGACTTACAGTGTCGATACAAAATGTTGATGGAGGGTTTTGAAGTTGTGTTAGAGCAGTGGTTCTCAACCTTTTTTCAGTGATGTACCCCCTGTGAAATTGTTTTTAATTCAAGTACCCCCTAATCAGAGCAAAGCATTTTTGGTTGAAAAAAAGAGATAAAGAAGTAAAATACAGCACTATGTCATCAGTTTCTGATTTATTAACTTGTATAACAGTGCAAAATACTGCTCATTTGTAGTGGTCCTTCTTGAACTATTTGGAAAAAAAGATAGGTTTTTATTTATATGTATAAAGGATTTTTGAATTGTTGCTATTTTTAGAATATTTAAAAAAAATCTCACATACCCCTTGGCATACCTTCAAGTACCCCCATGGGTACGCGGACGCCCATTTGAGAACCACTGTGTTAGAGGACTTTGAAGGCTACAACAGTGACTCCCATTAGTCGCATCTACCAAGCGCTTTTTATCATCTTTAAAATCCTAAAGAAAAAAAACATATGTGTTCTTGTCTCACATAATGATTGTGAACGATGGTCACAATTCCAAAAAAAGTGCAATTTACCTTTAAGAGATGGGTCGTACAATCAGTTGAGGTACCATTGTACAATAGCAAAAAAATAAGAAAGGGGGGTGAGGGGGGGAAACACAATTTTAACATGCAACACACTTTTATAGAAAAAAATCCTCTTCATAAGTACATTTGAATACTGTATCAAAACAATACAATAGAATAAATGTAGTACAAACCACTGCAGTAGTTGAAGTAATGAAATAGTCATTAACAATTTTTACCTTGGAGAGCGGACTTCAGCTGTGAAACCGTCAAACGCAAGTAGCTTCTTTTTATTTACATGGATAAATGCATTACATTAGCTGGCGTTGTCGACTTCTTCTACTTCAGTATGGTGCAGACTAGCAGGCAACCTAAAGCAACAATTAGACAGCTGGTATCTCAAAATACCTGTGAGTTTGGGCAATTGTAAGGCGGGGTACAACTGTATAACGTTTATCTAAAAGGCAATCACGGCAATTGCATTATGAGTTTGGTTTTACATATGAGTGATCGAAGAACATTAAAAAAAATAAAATAATTGCATTGACAAATGATGCTAAACAGACTGAAATGCATATTTGTGTCATTGGACAGATGGATTGTGTAAGCGTGGTCTGGTAGCTCAGAAGACCACAACATATTAACAGCAGATGTTTAAACTGCCATCTCGTCCAAATATTACCAAAAAGTCTGACAAGAGGAGGAGCAGCAGCACTGCACCGTCTTTACGGACGCCAGTTGACCACATTGTTTGCTTTGTGTGGACTCAACGTTGCGGCAAGCCACATCCCACACAACTCTTGGCAGTCAACACCGTGGACCTCAGAACCCATTGTGGTCTGTGTGTGTGTGTGTGTGTGTGTGTGTGTGTGTGTGTGTGTGTGTGTGTGTGTGTGTGTGTGTGTGTGTGTGTGTGTGTGTGTGTGTGTGTGTGTGTGTGTGTGTGTGTGTGTGCCTGTGTGTGCCTGTGTGTGTGTTTGTTTGTATGTGTGTATGCACCATACCTCATTGTGGGTATCACAAACATTTTATAACGTCATTCTCAACCCTCTTGGATCGCATATCAGTCAGTCATTAGGATTCTTGTTGTACCAAAAACAAAACACAAATAAATGTTACTTTTGGAATGTGTTTGCCATGGTTTTGGTTCCCTACGATTTAGATCTGTTAAGCTTTTTAATCTAGCCCACCATCTTTTGCAAACGATTTAATTTTAACACTGCTGTCCGGGCCGACAGAGTTTGTAATGCTATTTTTAAACTAACTTTAAATGATTACGATAGTTTGTGAAACTAAAGGTTATGTGCTTTTCAGTGGTATACATACCATTACTATAATCCTAGAGATGTGTCACAGCAGCTTCTAGAAGACAAGGTTTTTTTTTATCCAAAGCAAAGTGGAGGGATGATTAAGCAAATTTTATACAACAAAGTTCTGCAGAAAAGTCTTATTTTTGTCAGTACGTGGACTTTGGGGTTTGTTTTCCCGGAATGCAAAGAAAAGTTGGCACGGGCTAGGCGTGAGGGCAAGGACATCTTTTAATTATTACTATAAAAAAGGAACAAAAGGCGTGCACAAAACGGAAGTACAAAAACTTGGCTAATGAAACAAAAACTTGCACAAAGGCAGAAACTATGAACATGAAGCAAAACGTCACTAACTGTGGCATTAATAACAAAAACTTACTTGGCATGGAACTATGGAAACAAGGGTAGCAGAAGTCATCAGAGGTAAACAGGGGTCACAGAGTTAATGTCGCCAGGCCGAACCAACATAAAATGAAAAGCTTAAATAACACAGACATGATTAACAACAGGTGCGTGAGTGCAAATGAATCAGGTGTGTGACATGAGGACAGGTGAAAACTAATCGGTTGTCATGGAAACAAAACAGGGAGTGAAAAAAACAGGAACTGACAAAATCCAAAAAAGCACATGGCCAAACAAAACATGATCACACAGACATGGCAATTTTATTTGACATTGGGGTGTTTTTGATTATTGGTGTTCATATTTGGGTGTTTCTGTGGTAGAGGTTGATACATACAACTGGTTAATGTAGGAATTAATTTGTCTAAATTCCAGTAAGTTATAAAGACTACTCCAAAAACAGTCCCAAAGTGCACACACTCTTTGATATACTTCAGAGGCCAAATTGTATATCCAAAATATTTTATTTATGTAGGCTTTCATACTGCTGGATGCCTTATCACCTGCAAAATACAATTTTGTTTTCTGAGTTGGTCTGTCATGGCTCATAATACATGGAGGCATAGAAAAATATGGTGTTTATTTCAATATAATGTTGTCTGTCTATCTGTGTTGGCCCAGCGATGAGGTGGCGACTTGGCCAGGGTGTACTCCGCCTTCCGCCCAAATGCAGGTTGGATAGGCTCCAGCCCTCCCACAACCCTGACACTGATACGCGGTAGAAAATGGGTGGATGGATATGTATTATTGTGGACACATCCTGAATAATATTCATAAAATAATATAACAACAATGTTGTAACATTCAAGTTGAACAGACTAGTAATTTAGATCATTCAATAACATAAGTAAAATTATAACTAAGTACACTCAAATGTAAGAAATAAAATCCACAACAAATTGTCAGATTTATTGCAGCAAAACACGCAACAATACAGAGCAAAACAATATTTGGTTATGTCGTAATGTTGGTACAATTCCAGGGTTCCTGAACACCTCGCTCGCTATGATTGTGATTGATGACGAAGAAGTGCTGTATTGTAGCTAAAACTGCAGCACGAGTGGTTTTGGATTTTAGGCCTACTGTTTGCGTGTTGAAGTCGGCAATGAAGTTTAAAAAGTGTGTCAGACTTTTTGCTTACTTTCAAAACGATACTTGTACAACATCACAGCTAAACACTTGTTGCAGGATGCACACTCTGCATTCATTTACACACTAAAATGAAGTTCTACATATTTCTTCGGTTTAGTTACTATCATTTACATCAGCCATTATGGAACCAAGTTTCGGTTCCCATCCCTACGTAGGTCTACCCTGGATCTCCATCAGGCTAGGCATGTCTGGAACACCTCAACAGGGAGGCATCCGGATTCGATACCCAAGTCAGTTAAACTGGCTCCTCCCCTTCTCTGAGCTCCTCCTGGAAAGACTGAGCTCCTCACCCAATCTCTTAGGGTGAGTCCAGCCACCCTGCGAAGGGAACTAAATTTCAGTCGCTTGTTGCCACAATCTTCTTCTTCCGGTCACTACCCAAAGCTTGTAATCATATCTGAGGGTAAGAACGGTAGTTTGAGAGCTTTGTTCTCCACCACAGCTCCCTTGTCCATCCATCCATCCATCTTCTTCCGCTTATCCGAGGTCGGGTCGCAGAGGCAGCAACCTAAGCAGGGAAGCCCAGACTTCCCTCTTCTCAGCCACTTCGTCCAGCTCTTCCCGGGGGATCCCGAGGCGTTCCCAGGCCAGCCGGGAGACATAGTCTTCCCAACGTGTCCTGGGTCTTCCCCGTGGCCTCCTACCGGTCGGACGTGCCCTAAACACCTCCCTAGGGAGGCGTTCGGGTGGCATCCTGACCAGATGCCCGAACCACCTCATCTGGCTCCTCTCGATGTGGAGGAG